>NC_053155.1:8499882-8642382 GCF_016835505.1 Polypterus senegalus | reverse complement strand
TAACTGACAATGTGGTATTCAAAGAGATTTTAAATAATTATTGGTATATTTTCCCTCAGTTTAAAAAGGTTTAATTTTCTTAATAAAAATTTTAAGGCACTACATCACCGCTGCAAAGCGCAGGTATTTTGCTATATATATATATTTATATATATAATATATGTATATGTATATATATATATATATATACTTTGCAAAAAAAGAAACGTCCTCTGACTTTCAACTGTTTTTACTTTCAGTAAACTTAATGTGTAAATATTTGTATGAACACTAAAAGAGTCAACACCATAAGACATAAACTAAAAATGTTTCACAATGTGTCCCTGAATGAAGGAGGCTCAAAATCAAAAGTACCAGTCAGTATCTGGTGTGGCCACCAGCTGCTTGAAGTACTGCAGTGCATCTCCTCCTCATGGACTGGACCAGATTTGTCAGTTCTTGCTGTGAGATGTTACCCCACTCTTCCACCAAGGCACCTGCAAGTTCCTGGGGGGAATGGCCCTAGCCATCGATCCAAATCGATCCCGCTCCAGGGTGCAGGCCTCGGTGTAACGCTCATTCCTTCGACGATAAACACGAATCCGTCCATCACCCCTGGTGAGACAAAACCATGACTCATCAGTGAAGAGCACTTTTTGCCACTCCTGTCTGGTTCAGCGAAGGTGAGTTTGTGCCCATAGGCGGCGTTGTTGCTGGTGATGTCTGGTAAGGACCTGCCTTACAACAGGCCTACAAGCCCTCAGTCCAGCCTCTCTCAGCCTATTGCGGACAGTCTGAGCACTGATGGAGGGATTGTGTGTTCCTGGTGTGACTCGGGCAGTTGTTGTGGCCATCCTGTACCTGTCACGCAGATGTGATATTCGGATGTGCCGATCCTGTGCAGGTGGTGTTACACATGGTCTTCCACTGCGAGGATGATCAGCTGTCCTTCCTGTCTCCCTGTAGCGCTGTCTTAGGCGTCTCACAGTGCGGACATGGCAATTTATTGCCCTAGCCACATCAGCAGTCCTCATGCCTCCCTGCAGCATGCCTAATGCACATTCACGCAGATGAGCAGGGACCCTGAGCATCTTTCTTTGGGTGTTTTTCACAGTCGGTAGACAAGTCTCTTTAGTGTCCTGCGTTTTTAGAACTGTGACCTTAAATGCCTTCTTTCTGCAAGCTGTTAAGGTCTTAACGACCATTCCACAGGTGCATTATGGTTAATTGAACATGCATGGAAAACATTGTTTAAACCCTTTATAATGAAGATCTGTAAAGTTATTTGGATTTTTAAAACATTATTGTTGAAATACACAGTCCTGAAAAAGGGACGTTTCTTTTTTTGCTTACTCTCTCTTGGCATTCTCTCGAACACGTGTGAAGTGAAAACCATTTCAGGTGACTACCTGTTGAAGCTCATCGAGAGAATGCCAAGAGAGAGTAAAAAAGTAATCAGAGCAAAGAGTGGCTATTTTGAAGAAACTAGAATATAAAACACGTTGTCAGTTATTTCAACTTTTTTTGTTAAGTACATAACTCTACATGTTTTCATTCATAGTTTTGATGCCTTCAGTGAGAATCTACCAATGTAAATGGTCATGAAAATAAAGAAAACACATTGAATGAGAAGTTGTGTCCAAACCTTTGGCCTGTACTGTATATATATGTATATTGTGATAAAGACGCTATATAGCACCCGACCCGGCACAGACTACGCAGAGGCATGTGTACAAATCACACGGGCTTTTATTTTTCTTCACCCGTGGGCACACGTCTTCCCCGTGTCCCACAGGCCTAACACAGTCCCAAAAGCACTTAAACACAAAAGCAACAACTCTCCGCCTTGCACCACCACTCCTCTCAGGTAACCTCGTCCTCATCCTCCCGATTCAGTGGTGGAGGCTGTCCCGTTTTATAGCCCACCCGGAAGTGATCCAGGTGCTTGACCTCCTGGTCCCAATTGCACCTCCGGGTGGGGCTAATGACTCGGCATGGGACCCGGCTGTCCGTCACAGTTCCCCTTCCTCAGATGAGGCTTGTGGGGCTCATCGGCCTGCCCCGCCAGGGCCGGTCCTCTCCAGGACAGGGAGTCGGCCTCCTTGGCTCTGCGGCTGTGCCCTGTCAAAATATAATGAACAGGTCTGGGGGTGTTGCCCCGACGCCCCTGCCACTTGGACGTCCTCTCCGGACAACACCTCCAGAGGTGGCCACCGCGACCACAGGTAAAGCACAACCCACCCCCTCCAGCTTGACCCTTGCAGAAGCAGACAGGAAACTCCTGCCCCTTCGCCTGCTCCGAGGAGGGCTTGCGACATGTTCGCCCCTCCGCAGCGTTGCCCTCCTGCACTGTCACACCGACAGGCTTACGCTGCACCTTGTCAGGAGTTCCCGACCTCTTTGTCCGGGTCTTCCTTTTCCTCTAGGGTGCCCCGACGGTCTGGGTCCCCTTATGGGAAGAAGGGAGACCCTGTGCCATCTGGACCCCTCTAGACGACCGCAAGACCGGCGAAGGCAGTTGGGATGGAGTTGTTTGGCAGCCAGCATTCACCAGCTGCCTTTCCGCACACTCCTCTGCCACACTGTTGGTCATCACGGCTGCGTCTTGTATAGTGGGCGGAGCCACCTGGCAAGCAGTACTGACCATCACTGCGACCGCTGCGCTCCGCCCCCTTTCCTCTACGGCCCAGGCTTCACCTACCTGTGCCGTTCCGTCCTGCAGGCTTGAGGGTGACGCCCCACGTGTGCGAAGCCCCTCAATAAAAGCTTCCAACCGGGCGCCGAGTGTCTTGTCCAGTCCCTCCTTCGTCTCTCGCAGGACCTGTAAAACCTTACACAAGGACTGCAGGGGCAGGAGCACAGATTGCACCTCCCGCGCAGCCCAAGAAAAGTTACTGTTATCGGTCGGCGGTGGGCTTGGGCTCCCCTTGTCCCCTCCCGCCGACTGCGAGCCATAAAGGTCCTGCGGCTCCTCCGCAGGCCTCTCCGGGTACTCCGGAGGCGTGGGGAGAGGGTTTGTCGCCTCCCCCATTACCTGCTTCGGCAAGCCGCTCCCGCTCCTCCTGCAGGGACACCATGCTGGGAAGCTCGTCCAGGCTTTCCTCCCACAGGCGATGGATTGGGCCATTGGGAAAGCACAGCTCCGCCTCGCTCTCTCCCAAGCTTGCTCCGCCATCCCTCCATGGACAGGCATCGTCCGGCCACCACCGGGTGCTTCGCCCCTCGTTACCTAGGAGGTAGGCTGACACGAATGCGGAAACCCCTGTCCGCAGCCCATCATGTACCTCCGGCTGCAACCCGTGGCGCTGATTGGTATGGTGGCGTCTGGCCGCTGGCTTCTGTGTCCGCCCGGCTTTCTTCTTCCCCATTACGAGGTGTCTTTAGAAGCTCCTGGGTGTTTATCCCACGGCCCCTGCCGCAGCAGCGTACTTCGGTGCGGTGGGCTTGCCGGAGGCTGTGGTAGTGCTCTATCGCGCTGCACTGCACGCTCTGCTTGCAGCTGTGAGCGCGCTCTCCCAGAGCTGTGCTGCGCGTGTCCGCCGGCAAGTCTTGCAGGCGCGTACCTTGCACTGCGGCCTCGGTGGCGCGCTTTCGGCTGTGGCGCTGAAGTCCGAAGGGCGCTTTTCAGCACTGTACTCAGACAGAGAGCACTCCCTGCCTCGGGAGTGCGCTCGGCGCTGCGGTGCTGTGTGCACTCTCCGTGCTGGGCTATACGTGCCTCTGGGGCTGTGCTGGGCCGTAACACAAATTTTCATGCAGGTCCTGGTCCAAATGGACGAGCTGGAATCCTGCCGACTACGCCAGATGTAAAAGGCACTATATAGCGCCTGACCCGACACAGATTGGACACGGGAGGCACGTGTAAAATAAAAGGCTTTTTATTCTTCTTCAGCTGGAGGGCACGTCTTCCCCGTACTCCCACAGCCACAACACAGTCCCAAACACCAGTAAAGCACAAGCACAACACTCTTCTCTGGCACCACCACTCCTCCCTCTCAACCTTGTCTTCCTCCACCTGACTCTGGCCGATTAGTGGTGGTTGCTGGCTCCCTTTTATAAGTCACCTGGAAGTGCTCCAGGTGTTTGATCACCAAGATCCAGCGGCACTTCAAGATGTGATGAAGCTATTGCCCACACGGGCTCAGGAGTCCCAAACACAGCACCCCCTGGTGGTACCTGCGGGACCCAACAGTGCTACCCCCAACTCCAATTCCCAGGGAGCCCTGTGGAAAACTGAGGCACTACACCAGCCCAGGGGGGCGGCCATCTAGCATCTAGGGGGAGGTATTGCACTGTCCAGGGCTGCTCCCCCTGAATACAGTGTGCAGGGGCGTCCCGACTGGGCATGGACGCTAGGCGCCTGTCACAACAAGCTTTTAAAGCAGTTCAGTAATTTAAGCAGTGGTTTCCCCTACTATCTGAAAATAGAGTGTTCATAGTAGGATTTTCATCAAACCAAAATGGCATAAAAAAAGAATTTTGAGCATTTTCAGACCCACAAAATAACCTACCAAATCATACCAAACAACAAATAAAACCTAAAAATCCCTAACATATAGCAAAACGCAGGCATACTATGATAAAAAGCCAGCCTATAGAAAGTAAAAATAATGTATGTGCTGTGTGGTTTCACCTCGATTGAAATGGTTAATTACGTCCAGTTTTATACTAAGTGTGAGACCCTAACGAGCTCTCTGAGGCTCCTCTGATACCTTAGAACATAATCGTGCCAAACCGACGACTGAAGTGAAGGCCATGCAGCCACATGATCTCTGAATAATATCAAGTCACACAGAGTAGACCAGTTCACCCCAAAGGCAATCAAAGTTGGGGAGACGTCCTACTCCATCAACTCCATGCTTTCTTCCAACTGGTCTGACCCACGTGACATTGGCATGGAAGAAAATTCTCATTGTGCCAATCCACAAGAAAAGAGACAATCGAGAATTAATTTTTTATTGATTGATTGATTGTTCTCGAAGCTAATTGAGCACCAATTTAAATGTAGATATGACCACTGATATTAAAGTGAATTTTATGCTCATATAACACATACTTACATATTTTATATTTATTCTTTTTATTTTGGTGATGATGATTTATGTAATCTATCTTTTAATTTTTTCCAAACCTTGAAAATGATTTATTTTAGGAAATGTTTTCATCACTGGTATCTTTTTTTAAACTTTAGAATCTGAAGTATGCTTATAACAGAAATTTATTTAACGTGTTCCTATCTACTGTACATGGTGCATTTCTTTAAGAATCGCGGAGTCACATCATTCATTCCATAAAGCAGCTTAAGCTTCTGTCCCTGCAGGATGGTCCATGCCTTACTGCTGCCTATGTGCTCAGATGATTATTGTGTCTTTTCTCAAGCAGCTTGAAAACATGCAAGAAAGTTTGTCCTCCAAAAGTCGTTTAGAAAATATGCAGAACTTATGATTGTAGCATTAGGCCTTAGAAAGAAATCGGCCAGACACACAACAATCCAGCCACACAAACAGCCAGTCTGAGACAAGGCTTGGAATTAAGAGCTGAAAGTGTGAGAAACGCTAGTCACTGCGCCACCAGATCATCTGCAGTCAATGACAGAGTTAAAGCAAAGACTTTAATGACACGTCTCTGTTTCCAGAATGCCTGCAGCAGCTTTGCTGAGTCTCCCTTTTGTTTCGGTTTGTGTGCGCTCTGTGCTCCCAGTCTTACACTCACTGCTTCTGGGATGGTCGCTGAATTACTGTCACCCTGAACTGGATGAATGTCATTTACTGTGCAGCACCTCAAAAAGTCTTTTAGGATTAGAGGGTGTGTAGGTGTTTCTGTTAAAGAGACTACGAGTAGTAAGAGAGACAACAGGCAGAAGGCCATAGAGTGGTTGATTAGGGTCAGATGGCTTTGTCCAAACTTGTGAGCTCAATGAAACTTCAGTTGAGGGTCTTTATTGAATTTGCACCACAATCTGTCCAGTAAGAACAGTCTAAGTATTTATTGAAAGTAAATCCAATTGGTGCATTGATGCAAGATCATTTTTATTATCTTTAGATGAATGAGGTATTGTAAGACTTTTGTAAACAGCGGTTACAGCCTCTTCCACTAGAAACTAATGATTGTGTAGGCAGTATGGTGGAATCCTTCAAATGGGTCCAACTACCACAACCACTCTCAGCGGGGACATTAACACAACTTCCATTGCTAAGAAGAAGCAGCAGTGGTTGTATATTTTACAAAAAAACAATAAAACAAATTCCCAGCCCCTCCTAGTATAGTTTCAGTTTCACAAAGCCGTAATTGTAAGCACCATTCCAGGGTGTCAACTGTTGTCAGCTCCAAAAATAAATGACAGTGTGGCTCTGCTGAGAGCACAACTGGCCTCTGCTCTTTAATTGCCAACTTGCTGCCTGCATCTGGTGGCAAAAACCTCATCAAAGGGACCACCTGCAGAGACGCATCTCAGCAAAAACCACCGGCTGGTGAAGCTGTTGGTCGATTTAGAGTTAAACTAAGAGACGCCTAAACCATTATGAACTGGGAGTTTACCTTGTGCATCTCATAACATGGATCTGCAATATATGAGTGTGTGTGTGTGTTTGTGCGTGTGTGCGTGCGCGTGTACACACCATACACTGTCACCTTCACTTGCATCTCCTTCATAACTCTATTGTTCTGTAACTGTTTATAGATAGATACAGCGTATATAGGAAAGAACCCCACCATTATAATATTCACATTTTGTTGCTTTGCAGCCTGAAAATGAAAATACACACAAAAAATATTCCTCCAGCTGTATTTACTCAATGCAGCTTATTACTGCCAAGTGAAAGATAAAATAAAAATAGAAATAAATTAATAATTACGTCAGTCAGTTAGTTATTGTCCAACCCGCTATATTCTAACACAGGGTAATGGGGGTCTACTGGAGCCAATCCCAGCCAGCACAGGGTGCCAGCCCACCACAGAAATTAATTAATTAATTAATCAATCAATCAATTAATTACAAACAAGAATCTCTGACCTGGTTAAAGGATCATCCCAATGTGTCAGTATTTTTTCAAATCCCCTTTTGCTTTTAATTTCAGCCATGAGTCTGTTAGGATTCTTTTCTACCAACTTCACACATCTGGAGTTTGTAACATTTGCCCACTCGCCTTTACAGAACTGTCCAAGTTCAGTCAAAATGGATGTTGACCGTGGGTGGACTGCAATCTTCAAGTCACTCCGCAGATTGACAATTCTGGATTCTATTCTATACACACTGTAGGTAGACAGACAGACAGACAGAGAGACAGAGAGACAGAGAGACAGACAGACAGATAGACAGATAGACAGATAGATATAGATAGATAGATAAAGGTTTTGGGCAGCCACCCATATAATGTGGTATCCCGGCTGCAAAAGTCATTTTTTATCAAATAATCAGCACTGAAGTGAATACAACTGAGTCCAGAACAAGACTGAAGGAAAAGGGTAGGCTTTTAAAGGGGAAGACAGGAAGTGAGGTCATAAGGATCGGGCCCATGTTCTTCAATCATTGGTTCGATCCCGGACGTGACATCACCGGGGCGGGAGCCTTTACGGTCTACTTCCATTGGCTCGGTCCCGGAAGTGACGTCAAGAGAGCCAGGTGGAATCTCTCGGAAACGGCCTACAGGAAAGGGAGACAAAGAGTCAGTGCACTCTGCCATATCCCGTCATGCCTCAGAACCGCCGACACTCAAGCCCTTTATCTACCTCCCATGCGCACGTGTCTGACAATAGATAGTTAGATAGATAGACAGACAGACTGACAGACTACATTATTAATAGATTTATTTTAATTAATTAGAGAAAGCGTCTGACAGGAGTCTAAGAGAGACACAACTGTATGAAGAATTTCAGAGTAGCATTAAAGCATTTCAAAGTAGTGAAAGATACGTACAAGGACACTTAGTCTGCAGTGAGGAGTGTGGTAGGAATGACAGCCTGGTTCAGCTTATTGGCTGCAAAGTTAGGCCCCTTGGTAACACTTCACGTATTTATTAAAAAACAAAATCATGTGCTCCTCTTTTCTGGGAAAGGCACAAGGCTTTTAACAATATCAGTGTAAGAGCCATTTTCCTAGTTCTATAAGATTCATTAATATTTTATTAGATGACAATGCATAATCTGACAGGTTCCTATAACCCCTGTGAATAGAATTGTGTTGTATTTTCCTGTCATTTTCTAACAGCTTTGAATGAATAATGTTCTCCAGTTAGTGTCTAGTCTTGCCTTGTGTAAGGTATAGAGGCATATGGTTTTTAAGAAAGAAGTTAAGAAAGTTTAAATAACTAAAGTTTCTCAAGAAAAGCTAAGTTTATAGAAGATACATTTTTTTTCTTTTCTGGCCTTTATTCTACGTGTGTAACTATTTTTCCTGTTTTTCTTGGGTGGATTATTTGCCTTTAACTTTCACTAAATATTTTAAAACGAACTTTTGGACTGTGAGAGTTATTTGACACGCGTCTTACCCGTGCCTGACTTCGCCTTATGCATTGGCAGCTACACTAAAAGTTAAAAACCAGCCTGAAGTTTTGAAACCAGCTTAAGATCTGAACCTGCCTAGGACTGAAAGTTTGGATTGTAAAGGAAAGCAAGCCTGCATTTTCTACACCTGTAAACGGACTGCGACGAAAGAAAACAACAACAACTTAAAAAAGACTCAACAGGTACCTTTAATATTTGTCTTTGATCAGAGTTGGACATATTTGAGAATTGCTAGTGAGAAAGACTGTATAAATTACGAAGGATTTTAAGTACAGTACCCTGTGGGATCGCCATGGCATCTGAATTCAGGAGCCAGAAAATATTTCATACCTCCAATGAAACTATCAGTGGTGTGAGCGGAAGTCACGACGATTATGATGCTTCTATTGTGGATCATCTCCAAGACAACAGCAAGCCGTCCAACTCAGCGTCAACTAAACTTCAATCAGAAATGGATTACAAATACAATTATTTAGTATGATGAAGACCGTAAAGGATTTACAAAAAAATGAATTTAACTGTGAATATATAAAATCAATCATCAAGAATTCCTTCTTTGACCTGGGAAAGGAATATAAAAGGTTAAGCGACAAACTTTCATCCCTCCAGAGCAATGAAGATACAGTACACGGAAAATGCTACAAAAGGACTTTGATGGTAAAATGGAAATTTGTAATACTTTTACCGGATGTACAACGAATTGGGTTTTAGAAGTACGTCAAAATAAAAGCTTCAGCCAGCAACTTGATTTTTCTGCTAACCGATTTAAGGATTATAGAATAACGAATGACATTCCTGATGTTTCTCCAGAAGACAGTATCTCTTGGATTTCCATTCAAAGTAAAAGTCATATAAGTTCAGCAGCTAATTCAGCTAAAGCTTCCCAAATCTCAGCAACATCTAGACGTAGTGCAAGTTCAGCTGTGACTTATATTAGCGCCATCAGATCTCTAGAGGCAGCACATGCGGTGCTGTTGGCTAAAACAGAGAAAGAAAGAAAGCAACAGGCTCTAGATATAGAAGAAGCACAGTTGAAAGTAAAAGAGATCAATTGGCTTTGGAGACAGCCATTGCAGTATCGGACACAAAATTGAAAGCGCTTAAAGTGTGCAATCGCAGCCCAAATAGACTGAGTCAGAAACCTGATGTGAAATTTGAAAAGCCATCAAATGCAAACGGTTATAACTTTCCAAATGTGATTGAAAGTTAAAATAATCGCCAGCATCTGCTTTATCAGCAGCACAATAAAGCGCCAGCATCTTTTCAACAACAGCATTATGGACAATGTTATGATGAATTGAAAGAACAACAAAGCAAAGCACAAGCGCCTAATGTACCCCATATAAAAGTGCCAGTGTTTGAAGGCAATCCATTGACTTATATGAACTTTATAAGAGCATTTGATCGAATCATCGACCAGGTGGTGAGTGATCCTGGTAACAAACTAGAGTACTTAGTACAATTCACCGAAGGCAAATCTACAAACATTGCAGAGAACTGCACATATTTGCCACCAGAAGAGGGGTATTGAAATGCCAGAGCATTGTTAGAGACATTTTATGGAAACCACGTTCAAATAGGAGATGCCTACATGAAGAAAATCAGGAAGTGGCCACAATTAAAATCAGGAGATGTTGATAGCTTAAAGGCATACACACTACACTCTTCCTTGGTAATTGTAAAAGTGAAAACAATTTAATATCCGCATTATGTCAGCAAAGCTCCCCCAAGAGCTATGAGAGCTCTGGCAAAATAAAGCAAAGATTGAAAGTAAAGAAAGAAGAAGACCAGGGGCCTCATGTATAAACGATGCGTACGCACAGAAATGTTGCGTAAGAACTTTTCCACGTTCAAATCGCGATGTATAAAACCTACACTTGGCGTAAAGCCACGCACTTTTCCACGGTACCTCATGCCTTGTCGTACGCAAGTTCTCCGCTCGGTTTTGCAGACTGCCGGCACCCAGCGTCAAAGCAGTGCTACTGTTCTTGTGTGATTACTCATTATTTTCATGACGCGGCTTTTAAATACACAGAAACTAACCGCATATTGTTTATTAGTGTAATGCATCTGATTGTAATTAACTCGTAACGATATAATGGTCCAGGGAACAGCCATAGTATTCCAAATACCATAACTGCTTTAGCATTGTTACTCTCACTTCTTCTTCTTCTTCTTCTTTCAGCTCCTCCTGTTAGGAGTTGCCACAGCGGATCATCTTTTTCCATATTTCTCTCACTGCACGACTCGGAGTATTTATATCACTGTATCTGAGTGTGAATCACAGCAGCAGCTGATCGGAAAGAGAATTATCGGTATACAGCTTTAAGGACACGCTACCTCAGCCACTGCAAAATGTTTTAAAGCCTTTCCTGTACGGACCTCGCGGTTCAGAAACAGTTTAATCCCAAGAACTTTAAATGCACTCAATCAATTGCTCCTTGTAGAACGGTTTGTACTTATAAGTACAATCACCCCACTGTAAACTTGCACTACAGTTATAATATCTCACAACCTGAGCCACTTTATAAAGCGCGTATTTACATATGATGACGATATCATTTTTAAGGTGAAATGCAGCAAAATATGTTTGTTAAATTATACACATAAAACTTTAACTTCATTTAAATAATCTATATTCTTCACTGGGAGTGTCGTGAAGGATAGAATAATTAAACATGTACTACGAAGATATTTCAATGTTCTTTAAACGTTTTGAAGAATCGGCTAAGCTTACAGATGGCTTAACGTCTATTACAGAGCTGATTGTATGGCGATCGGTTACTTGGGGAAAGAAAAGCAAGGACTCTTGGGGAGGCTACGCCAATATATATTGAATATAAAACAGAAAGAGAAAATAACAACACAGCTAAAAATGCAGCGACAAATTTCGACAAAAGATAAATGCTTGTCATGAGCACGAGGCTCATGAAACACGTTTAATAATGTGCTTTAGCTCCTATCATCATGAAAATGACATCACATATACATCTCAGTATTTTAGTTATTCAGAGAGCTGTAATATCACAAATGTAATGGACTCTGTGTCCAGTTGGAGGAAGAGAGCCAGTTTAAGAAGCAAGTAGTGATTCACACACATAGATCACATACGAGTAGAAGATCAAATACAAAACAAAGCATTTAACGTGCTACTTTAATTACGATGTAATTTTGAGAAACTGGTTAATTAAACGATTTTAAGATGAAGTTTATAATGTTCTACTAAATGACAAAATAAACTACGTGATTAAAGTGGAAAATTCGAGATTAAAGTTGACATTTCGTGCTTTTTCCCCACCGTGTGCCTTTTTTCTCTGTACCCTAATAAGCTTTCATATGACACTCAGACAGTGGGCTTATGACTCTTCTTTTCACGGCAACTTTGATATGTGACTTCTTTTTTATTTCCGGCACTGTGCGATTTTGTGAATGTGAGCTTTCAAGTTTCTCCAACACGCTATGTCACTCGATCAACTTCCTTTTGTTGATTATACCACGGTTTATTTGAACAAATAGTATGTTTTTCCTTTGCCTCCACTTGGTATTCGCTGAAATTCTTATGTTTCCCCCCGTGCTTTTCCCATTGTCTTTTCACAGAAGGCTGCGCTTAAGGGCGATTTATATTGATTTGCATATTCAAATAGGCGTAATTCTGGGAGGATTAGGGGCGTTACAAAATGCGCGTGCACGAGCGTTAGTTTTCACGCTGATTGGGATTTATGTAACGAAGAGCGTGGAAGTTGGAGTACGCACAGATTCCTGCATCTGGATTTTTCTGTGCGTAAGCACATTTCGGCTTTTGTGCTTACGCCATGTTATAGTGCGAGTTCTACGCACGGCGTTATACATGAGGCCCCAGGTCTTGCTGACTTGTATAGATTTTTAGAAGGACCGTCTCGTAGCTGCCTTGGATCCAATGAATGGTGCTAACTATCCAAGCTATACCTTCAAAAGGGAAAAAGAAAAGACTGATCATGAAAAATATCCAGCGAAAGGAGGAATGAGAAAGGACAAGTTTGTCTCAAATTTTGCTGCTACCGTTGAAAAGGGGAATAAAAAGGAGAACTGAGCGTATACACGGTAAGCACTGTTTTTTCTGTGACAAAAAGCATGATCTTAATGACTGCAACGCAATTCAAAATTTAACTAATGAAAGTAAAATTGACTTTTTAAAATCCAAGGGCTTATGCTTTAAATGTCCAAAACAAGGACGTCTTAGCAAAAATTGTGAAAAGATTAAATGCAGCATATGCTCTCATTTTCAACCAGCTATTTTACATATAAATAAAGAAAAGGACTTTGATGATAAAGCTAAATCCTTAGTTGTATACTGTCAGGGTGCTTCTGTCAAACTGTCAATCAAAATGATTTATGACATTAAGCCCCGTCCCCTTTTTGATTTATGACTGGAAGTCCCTCCCCCAACCACCTGTTCGGCCCCTCCTTGCCCCCGCTCCCCAACCACCTGTTTGGCCACCTGTTTTCCCCAGGAAACTGTCAAGGGAATGTTGATGGATGTCTGCCCACCCTTGAACCCCACCACCACCCCACTCCACTGCTTGGCCACCTGTTCTGCCCCATCTCACTAGGGCAAGTCCAGACATGTCCAAGGTCTGCCTAGGCCCCGCCCCTCTTGAACCCATCACCACCCCCCAACCACTTCTCAGCCCCTCTCTTCCGAATACAAGTTCAGGCATGTTGCAGCCGGACCCTGGACAAGTTCAGGCATGTTCCCGGCCTGAAGGGCCTGCCTAGGACCCCCGGACAGGCAGCACCTGATGGCTGGCCCCTCCACTTCCTGGGCCACTTTTTCCGAGGACATACACACACAGACACATGCTCAGGCTGGACCGATCTAACTTGTCGCCGTTCCTGCCAATATTGCTGTGGGTGAGAATCTTTGTATCTATGTAACTATTATTTTTAAAATATTTATCCAATCGTTGCTGTATCATTAGTAAAACCCTTGTATTTTATCTAAGCCAAAACAGCCTTTCCTTCCCATCTCTGTGAAAATCCTTTCCAGAGAACAACTGACTCCCAACTCATAAACAGGCTCTGCGTTTAAAAGCCGTCAACATCGCACACAGAAAGGAGATGTCAGGCCGCCTCTGTGCAACCCGGCTTTTGCACAGTCTCGCTTTTAGCAGCCCCTTGCGCTCGCCCGCAAGCTGGTCAATGCCAAAGCTCGACGCGGTCCCGAACAGACATGTAACTGTAAGCTGCAACCTGTATGACCCCGGAGCGCTGCTAGAGCCGTTAGCCTACGTATGTCTGCCATATGCTCAGTCCCTCCTGACGCTGTGAAGTGCGACTGCCTTAACACAGTGCTGTGCTTCAAAAACCCATTACCCCTCCTCCCCTGCCAGCTCCGCGCTGATTCAGTCCAGGCGCGCGCATGTTTGTCAGCAGCTGAGCGTAAGACCCCCTTCTACTATCCCCATGCGCTGGGCACGCAACTTGTTCCCAAGACTCATGGATCTTTAAAGTTAAAGGCTTTCATGATAACGTGTAAAACACGAGATAATTAGTTCGATATAAGCCCTTTAAAAATCACACAGTTAAATAAGATACAGCAGAACCCTTTTAAATCACGTTTGAGACGTCTAAATGCAATATTAAGTAATATAATTATAATTTGTATTAAAATCGATCTAAAACAAACCCTTGTTCTATCCAATAACACCCATTTTAATCCTCCCATCATGAAGAAAGGCGTTTAGTTTTTCTAACAGTTTGATTGCCTTAATCAGAATGGATATCTTGGGCTAGAAAAAACTGAATTAAAATACTCTTTGTCAAAACCACTTTTTTTCCAAAGCACAACGCACCCCCCAACGCCCACCTCCCAACTCCGGCTGCCTGGAGCTAAGGTGGTGTTGATTCACACTTCAGCTGTTAGGACGGCTCAGGACGTTTATGACCCTTAACCTCGTGGCCGAGCAAACTTTGGGAAAGGTGAAAACGGTCTTAGGGAGAAGCGTGCAGCTGTAGAAATCTACAGTTTACAATGGATTCTATTAAACAAAATCCATCCAAAGGCGTAGATTTAAACACCGGACAACGGACATTACACGGGTGTCCAGTTAAAATGATGGGCAAGCATCTGTTACCACAGATCACAGGGCACATTTTCAAAAAATCCAGCTCTTTCGGGTATATAAATAAGTGTTCAGACCAGTCCACTACTCAGCAAGCCGTTAATACTGAAAGAGGACACCGAATCTCGTCTGAAGCATCAAGGATCACGGTATGGCATATTTTTGATTATTATATGTGCCAAACAAGTATGGTTTTTACAAAACGGAGGAATGAACCCTTATATTTTATCCTTACTAGGAATAATTTCCAAGTTTATTGTCAAGTGCGTGCGTGCGCGCACTCGTGTGTAGGCTAATGAGCACGCTCGTGTGCGCATATAATATACAGCATTTATATCTATCTGCGTGTACGACGATTAATGTACAAATTCATAGGACTGAAGCAAACAATATTAGCTTTTTCATACCGAAACGGGCTTTACAATCAAGTAGTTTTTGTCTCGGTGTCTGAAAATTCAAACAGAACCTCTTCTTTGAAAATATTCAGGCATGGTTTAAAATCGCAGGCCGGTTGTGTATCAGCTCTGGCGTAGTAAGAGGTCGGTATTTTGAACTACGTACAGAAGGGTCCCGTTTGTGAAATGCGTAATCTTTCTAATCAGGCTCACTGTAGCAGTAGAATCTCTGCCCCGGGGTCCGCATGATTTTAAAAGTCTGGGATATCTAAACATTTTTACTTTATATACTCTCATTTGTTACAACCGGTTGGAGACAGCCTCCAACGATGAACGGGATCCAGGAGCATATATCAAAGCAAATGCTTAATAGACAAAAGGCAACTGTGCTTTCATTCATTTCGCTAAATGAAAAGTAATTATTTTAATACACAATAGTAGCCCCCCAAAGGCCGGGTGATTTTAGACATGTGAGTAATATAATTAAGTTATTTTTAAAACACTGCACAAGAGAGACAGATTCCACGTGTGTTTTAGGATTTGCTGTGGTCAGTGAGGATTTTAATTTTTTTTTTCCTTAGCTCATTTCTATAACATAGGAGCCTTTTGACAAAGGAAAACTCTGTAAATACACTTGTGCATTTAAACGGAGATTTAAGAAAGCAGGTTTCTACCTTAGCCTGATTACTCACCTTATCCCAGTTTTGTATGTGAATGTAAAAGCACTCATTGTTGTTACACTAGCACAAAATTGATATTTTCTGTCTACTCAAAAAACTAAAACTATTTCTATTAACACAGGTGATAACTGGAAAACATTTCACTATTTTTAATTAAAAAGTTAAAAACAGAAAAGCCCAATTATGATTTTTGTTTTGTCATGGTTGGGTCCTAGGGAGACACTTTTCCCCTTTATACTCTCTTATGTAGACCGTAACACATTCTTACCAAAATAGTTCATCATTTCCCAATTCCTGTAACTTCAAGTAAATAGTCAGAGCTCCATAACAGGCAAGAGAAAAGTATTATAGGTCAAATCCAGTGAACGCCACACAACCTGGTATTGCTAGATGTTTCGTTTTTTTCCAGGCAACAAAATACATTTTCAGTAGCCACGTAAAATGACCAGTTGCTTTAACATGAAAATAAAGTATCTAAAAGCATCTTTGTACAGGTCACATTTTTAAAACATAAGAAAAATCCTTGTTTCCAAAAGAGTTCTGCCCATTTTTTCCCCAACAGTTTTCTTGACTGATCTTTAAAATCATCATAGCCTGTCTGATCACATCCACTCCAAACATTAATTTCTGTACTCATTTTAAATGATAATAGCCAGTATAAAGTCCCTAAAGGAACTGGGTAGGAACTGGAGACATCTGCTATCTTGTATCATATCTTTTTTTGCGAACAGAGTTTTCATAACAGTTTTAATCGCGCCCTCTACCTTTTTTTGAAAGTAGCCCACTAATACCAATATAACCTTTTTTTAAAATTAATGATATATCATAGATGCATATTTTATTATAACTACTTAACTTTTATCAACTTTTATCTAACTCAAGAATTATTTTTTCTAGTATCAGAATGTAGTTTAAGTTATTTTGTTTTGGGTTCAATAGATGTAGTTTTCATATTTTTGATACTTTTTCTTTTTTTCACGTCTTCGCGCTCCCTTTTTGTTACTTCGCGCCCCCTAGGGGGCCATCCCCACAGTTTGAGAACTACGGTTGTAGGAGATTATTTGTAAAACACTCTGTGGCACTTCAAGCTAAATTAGATTTCCTTGGTTATTCAGCCGTCCATCGGTGTTCCATTTTTGTTATAAATTGTATTTAGTCTCTATTTACTAAACATTTTATGTTGAATAGAAAACCGTTATCTTGTTCAAGTTTTAATTTAAAACCGCATTTTCATCAACAGGCTCTTTGGTACTCAGGATGCTTTGTATAATACAAAGTTTTAGAAATTTCTGTTAATGCTTGGTAACAGCCTTCCATTTTACATCAGTTATGAGCCCCTGAAAATAAGAATGGTTATAGTATGATATTAGGAGCCGATACTGTACACTACAGGGCTGATGATTAGGCTTATGCTGGACACGTTAGGCAAATCAGGATGGAAAATTTTAGGGTCATATCTATTATATGTGTTAGCACAAGGATTAAAATTTTACTACATTTTTTTTGGTTTATTCTTTCTTTTAGGTAGTCCAGGTTACATAGAGAAGCTATCATTGAAAACTGCTTTACCCCTCTGTTTGTGAAAAGCATCCTTTGTTTTAGCAGCATTCAGGGTGAAGGGGATGTAAGTTTAAACTGTGATTCCAAGAGTCAACAAGTGTCTGCAATCTTCTTGAATACGAGTCAAAGGACCAGGGTTTGTGCAGGGATCATATTCAGGGGCAGAGTTAAGCTAGACATTATTATTCCAAAATGTAACATTGACTTGCCCATACAGTATAACAAATATAAGATAGTAAAAACTAAAATGTACAAATACTAAGTCACAGAGGAGATTAAAAAACATCTTAAGACCGGATCAACAAGGGATCACTCCAAGCTCACAGCACACTACAACAGAACCTACGTGTTCTGCGGTATATTATCAGCTAAACTGTCATCTATGTAGCCAGTTCCATGGGGTTGCAAAGAGTTGGAGAAAACATTATTTAACATCTGCTAGTATGAGGCTAATTAACATGAGCCGGCTATTGTTAGAATCTTATCTGGAAGTAAAAGTCAGGCTTGTGTTCCTCCTGATTCAGGAAGAGCATTAAATATTGGAGTTTAAAATATGAACTAGACTGGTAGTCTTGATGGTAAGGAAATTAGTGCCAAAATAAATAAATAAATAAATAAATAAAATAAATAAATAAGTTAATTATGAAGTAAATAATTACATGAAAAAGTGGAGTTATAAAGGTGTTATTACAATTTGAAAAACTGCTCTGATGTATAAAAAACATTGATAGGTGACAAAATCAGCATGAACAGAAATCTTTGAAATAAATAATAAGCTTTTGTGACATGCACAGTCTGGAATAGTCTGAATATGTCTTAAAGAGTTCATTTTTAAATAAAACTTAAAAAGGCTAATTAAAAATATTAAATAATAAACCTGAATAAAACACAGAAGTATCATTTATATCTTCACAGAAGATCTATTTATAAGGATTATTTAATTTAGTTATAAACAAAATGATTGGGTGCATTTTGCTTTGAAATTAACAATAGTTTGATACAGCTTTAAGAATTAGAATGCAAGTCAAACCTATACACTTGATAACAAATGTTGCTGATTCAATATGAGTATCTCAGATCTCTGTTTTATTTTAACCTTTTGACAAGAAGCCCCTGGTCAGGGAAAAATACCACATATATTGAAAATGAACAGCGCCGACATGCTAACTAAATAGATATAATCGAAGATATTTTAGAATATGGACCTGTGCGCTAACCCATGATTCTGATTCTGGTCTTCACTTAATTGTCAAACATCCTGAGGGGCCTATGGATCTTGTAATGGAGAGTGCAAAAGATTCTATAATCTTTATTCTTTAAAGGTCAATATAACGGAGATCTAGCGCCTGTGTTCACAGTGTTAACCAAACATAGGACATGATGTTCAAAATTCAACTAGGGTTTTTCAGAAGAGATAGGACAAGTGCGGCGTGTGTTCTATACAAAGGAGGCCCAATCAGGCCGGTGGGGTGGGAGTCTGTTTTCAAAGAGTCTTTGCCCCCAAGCGGCCTGGATTTGTCATGCTATAAAAAAATTTTTCAGCGACCCTCCATCCTTGACGGTGAAAGATTTTAGGGTTAGAATTTTAAATTTAAGGGGGGGAGGGAAAGAGAGCAGGCCTGATCTATACCTAATCTATCCTATTAAACTTAATAATTATAACTACCAACGTAATAATAAGCTGCATGGCAACAACTCTAGGGGAAATAGGAAATTAAGACCAAACTATCTCACTTCCAGTTAAGACTATAAAATGACATCAAAAACTCAGAATCAGTGTCTCCATGATGGGACAGTTAACTTCGTAAGCTGGAATGTTAAAGGCCTGAATCACGAATTAAAGAGAAAGAAAGTACTTTCTCACCTAACAGGTCTAAATGCTAAAATAGTATTTTTACAGGAAATCCACTTACTAAGCAAGGATCAGTTCTGGCTGCAAAAAGACTGGACTGGCCAAATGTTCTATTCTAGTTTTACAAAGAAAACTAGAGGGGTGGGAATTCTCATACATAGAACTGTACCATTTGTAGCATCAGATGTAGTATTGGATCCTGAAGGGAGATATGTAATGGTCATGGGAGACTTATCTAACTGTAAAATGATTTTGATAAATGTTTATGCACCTAATGTTGATGATAAGGAATTTATACAAAATTTATTTGCATCCATTCCCAATCTGAACACTCATAAACTTATAATGGCTGGGGACTTTAATTGTGTTCTAAATCCACTTTTAGATAGGACTTCCTCCACAGGGGAACAGTATCTTAACACCGAAAAGATAATTACAAAGTTTATAACTGATCACAACTTATCAGATCCCTGGAGGTTTTTAAACCCAAATTCAAGAACATATTCTTTCTACTCACCAGTACATCATTGCTACTCAAGGATTGATTACTTCTTTATAGACAATAACTTCTTGCCTAAGATTAAATCTTGTAAATACGATGCTATTGTTATTTCGGACCATGCACCTATGATCTTGGAGCTGAAATTACTAAGCCCCATACACTCACCCCGCAGATGGCGCTCAACCCTTCTATTAGCTGACGAGAATTGTACTGAATTTATATCCAAACAAATCAAATTCTTTCTAGAGACAAATACATCCCCTGAGATCTCTGCAGGAATACTCTGGGAAACTCTTAAGGCCTTCTTAAGAGGACAGATTATCTCATATCTTTCCCACAGAAATAAATCCAAGCCAAGAAAGTAGCAGAGATAAAAAGCGAAATTACTAAAATAGATGAAGAACATGCCAGACTACCAAGCGAGACTCTACATAGAGGAGGCAGGCTCTACATTCAGAATTAAACCTCTTGACAACTAAAGAAACTGAACAACTAATTTACAAATCCAGACATCATTATTATGAACATGGAGAGAAGCTAATAAGCTTTTAGCTCAACAAATTCACAAGCAAGAAGTGCATAGCAATCTCGTAATTACTAACACGAATGGAGATAAAATCATCGAACACAAAAATATAATGTACACTTTCAGAGACTACTATAAATCCCTATATACTACTGAGTTTAAAGAAGACAATATACAATCTAATGCATTTCTGGATACATTACAGATACCACAAATTGACGCTTTAGTGTGGAGGAACTTGATAAACCTCTGTCATTATCAGAATTACTAGATGCTATAAAGTCACTCCAAGGTGGAAAAGTAGCAGGCCCTGATGGCTACCCTGCAGAGTTTTACAAGAAATTCTCCGCTCAGCTAGCTCCCTCCTATTAGCAACATTTACAGAAGCCAGAGATAACCAATCTCTTCCACAAACCTTTCGCCAAGCACTAATCACTGTCTTTCCAAAACAAAATAAGGACTTATTACAATGTGCATCATACAGACCAATTTCACTTCTGAATAACGACGTTAAAATACTCTCTAAAATCATAGCTAGAAGGATGGAGAAAGTGCTCCCTCGTAATATCACAAGACCAAACTGGATTTATTAGGGGCCGACACTTATCTTCAAATCTTGACGCCTGTTTAATGTAATATACTCACCAACTAAATCAAACACCCCAGAAATATTATTATCATTGGATGCAGAAAAAGCATTCGACATGATTGAATGGAAATACCTTCTTACTACATTGGAGAAGTTTGGGTTTGGCCCGAACATTTGTGCATGGATTAAATTACTGTATACTAACCCAGAAGCTTCAGTTTGCATCAATAACATTTGCTCAGACTACTTTAAACTAGAACGTGGCACTAGACAAGGATGCCCTTGTCACCACTGCTGTTTGCATTGCCATTGAACCACTGGCAATACATTGTCGAAATACTGATCAGATAAAGGGGATTAGCAGAGAAGGACTGGAACAGAAAATCTCATTATATGCAGATGACATGGTACTGTATATATCGGACCCAGAAAATTCTGTGCCTGCAGTCTTAGCAGCACTCACAGAATTTCAAAAGATCTCTGGTCTCAGAATTAATCTGAATAAAAGTGTACTCTTTCCAGTGAATTCTCAAGCATATAATATTAGATTAGACACCCTACCTTTTATCATTGCAGAACAGTTTAAATACCTGGGGTAAACATCACAAGTAAACATAAAGCTCTTTATCAACAAAATTTCGCGTCTGCATGGAAAAAATTAAACAAGACTTGCATAGATGGTCAACCCTTCATCTCACACTAGCTGGAAGAATTAACACTGTTAAGATGAATATTCTTCCTAAGCTCCTTTTTATTTCAAAACATCCCAATATACATTAATAAATCATTCTTTAAGCAATTAGATTCAACAATAACCTCATTTATTTGGAATTCAAAACATCCACGCATCAAAAGAGCGACCCTACAAAGACAAAAGGCAGAAGGTGGCATGGCTCTACCTAACTTCCAGTTTTATTACTGGGCAGCAAATATACAGGCGATAAGAACCTGGACACAAATAGAAGAACATACACAGGCATGGACCGCAATAGAAGTAAAATCCTGCAGTACTTCTTTGTATTCCTTGCTCTGTGCTCCAATAAACACACGCTATCGGCAATACACTAATAACCCAATTGTGCTCCACTCACTTAGAATCTGGAACCAATGTAGAAAGCATTTTAAGACGGAGAAGCTTCTATCTGTGGCACCTCTGCAAGAGAACCACCTCTTTCAACCTTCACAAACATATGCAGTTTTAATATCTGGAAAAATTTGGAATTAACTTGCTTAGAGATCTTTATATAGACAACGTCTTTGCATCCTATGAACAATTACATTCCAAATTTAACATTCCAGCTACACATTTCTTTCACTATCTTCAAATCAGGAACTTTGTTAAACAGAACCTTCCAGATTTTCCTCATCTTGCACCCTCATCCATGCTGGAAAAATATTGCTCAATTTCAAGGAGTTAGACTCCATCTCTACAATATATAAAATCATTTTACAATCCCTTCCTTTCAAAGATCCAAGAGGACACTGGGAAAAGATCTCTCAATTAATATATCAGAAAAGGAGTGGAAAGTAGCAATGCAGAGAATTCACTCAAGCTCCATATGCGCAAAGCATACAATTATACAACTCAAAATTATATATCGAGCACATCTGTCTCGACTAAAACTCTACAAAATGTTTCCAGGACATGATCCAACCTGCGAACGTTGCAACCAAGCCCCAGCCTCACTGGGTCACCTGTTTTGGGCCTGCACCAAATTAGCATTATTCTGGACAAAAAATTTTAATTACCTGTCAGACAGCCTTGGACTCACAATCCCTCCTAACCCATTAACAGCTGTGTTTGGGGTTCTTCCAGAGGGGCTTAAAGTGGAGAAAGACAAACAAATTGTGATTGCATTCACTACACTTTTGGCACGCAGACTTATTCTGATAAACTGGAAGAACCCAAACTCTCCTCTTTAAGTCAGTGGGAAACTGATGTGTTATATTATTTGAAATTGGAAAAAATCAAATACTCAGTTAGAGGATCTGTACAGACTTTTTAAAAAGCATAGCAGGATCTAATCAGTAATATTTTAAAATAAGTTTATAAAGCACAGAGAATTTTTAATTTAGGTATTTTACAAGCCTTAAATTTTACACGCTTGGCTTGCTCTCTCTCTCAGGGTGGGGATCGATCTGTTCTTAACTCAATTTTTCTTTTTGTAAAATCTTGATTGCTTTGTATGGATTGTAATAAACTTAATAAAAAAAAAAAGAAAATTTAAAATCAAATGGTACTTTATTGGTCATTTTCAAAAACAATATTAATATTGAAAGAGGTTTTACCAACCACTACAAAACATATTACAACTAAACAGCATGATGAAAAGCAGACAAAAAACTGGTGATCTCACCGGTACATTCAGTTCACACACTTCATCTGATTTTCCAGGTCGTATACCCATAAAACCTTAAAGGTCTACCAGACCTATTAGGACCATAAAATGGCGTTTAGAGAAAGTCTCGGCTATTTCAGGTATTTTGAGTAAGAGTCAGCATCCAACAACAACAACATTTATTTATATAGAATATTTTCATACAAAAAAATGTAGCTCAAAGTGCTTTACATAATGAAGAATAGGAAAATAACAGACAGTAAGCAAATAAAATAAGTCAACATTAATTAACATAGAATAAGAGTAAGGTCCAATGGCCAGGGGGGACAGGAAAAAAAAAAAATTCCAGACGGCCGGAGAAAAAAATAAAATCTGCAGGGATTCCAGGCCATGAGACCGCCCAGTCCCCTCTTGTCCATGTTATGAAAGGCTTGTACAATCGACTCCTGAATAGAATGTTCATTTTTCCGATCGTCGACAGCACTTTAGTAGCACAAAAGTAGAAAGATGTTGAAACAGCCCAGAGTCTTTATGACCGGGCTCCTGAGGCGGTCAGTGTCAAACAGACACGCAGGCCGTGTCTGGCTGGGTTGGTCTATTAAACATCCCTGCCCAGTACTTTTTAGGTGCCTATCCGTTTTTTTATCCGGCAGAGCCGCCATCAAACTCTTGAACAGCTTCAGAGCCTTTTGAAATGTCTAAATCACGGTCCGTCAGTTTGTTCAAGGGCCATGTCTGCATAATCCCATCCTTGGGTGATATGTACCAAACGGCCGGCGCCTGTACCAGGTCATCCACGGCCTCTTCTTGTTGCATGGCCTGAATGGCTATCTCCTTAACCCCTGCTAGGAGCCCTGGAACATCATTAGCACATACAAAAATGTCACGTACTGCGCGGTTCTCCAAGAAACGATCCAACCAATACATATCACCATGGGTAGGTACCCGAGGCTCAGGATCCTAGATCTGGTCAGTTCAAGGCATAAGAAGGTCTGGCCAAAAAGGCTGGTGTGGAGGCTAGCTGTTAGGCGTAGAGTACTCGGAGTCGGGCACGATAGCCTCAGGTCAAAACAGGCCATTGTAGGTGGCCATTTGGTCCTTAGACCATCATGCCTGATCAGGAGCATAGCCGGAGAGATGTTGATTGTTAACCATTCAAAACATGTCATTGAAAAAGTTTTTTTATAGCCGACAAATCCAGGCCACTTGGGGGCAAAGACTCTTTGTGTCAAGAGCATTTTGATGTATATCTCTTATTCGGGTCTGTGAAATGTACTTATGCATAAAAAAACCTAAGGTCTCGGGAGTATGGTCATTGTGAATAGTTAATACAGGAAAGAGAATACAGAACACACGCCGCACTTGTCCTATCTCTTCTGAAAAACCCTACTTGAATTTTGAACATCATGTCCTATGTTTGGTTAACACTGTGAACACAGGCGCTAGATCTCCATCATATTGACCTTTAAAGAATAAAGATTATAGAATCTTTTGCACTCTCCATTACAAGATCCATAGGCCCCTCAGGATGTTTGACAATTAAGTGAAGACCAGAATCAGAATCATGGGTTAGCGCACAGGTCCATATTCTAAAATATCTTCGATTATATCTATTTAGTTAGCATGTCGGCGCTGTTCATTTTCAATATATGTGGTATATTTCCCTGACCAGGGGCTTCTTGTCAAAAGGTTAAAATAAAACAGAGATCTGAGATACTCATATTGAATCAGCAACATTTGTTATTAAGTGTATAGGTTTGTCTTGCAATTTAATTCTGTATCAAACTATTGTTAATTTCAAAGCAAAATGCACCCAATCATTTTGTTTATAACTAAATTAAATAATCCTTATAAATAGATCTTCTGTGAAGATATAAATGATACTTCTGTGTTTTATTCAGGTTTATTATTTAATATTTTTAATTAGCCTTTTAAGTTTTATTTAAAAATGAACTCTTTAAGACATATTCAGACTATTCCAGACTGTGCATGTCACAAAAGCTTATTATTTATTTCAAAAGATTTCTGTTCATGCTGATTTTGTCACCTATCAATGTTTTTTATACATCAGAGCAGTTTTTCAAATTGTAATAACACCTTTATAACTCCACTTTTCATGTAATTATTTACTTCATAATTAACTTTATTTTATTTATTTATTTATTTTGGCACTAATTTCCTTACCATCAAGACTACCAGTCTAGTTCATATTTTAAACTCCAATATTTAATGCTCTTCCTGAATCAGGAGGAACACAAGCCTGACTTTTAGTTCCAGATAAGATTCTAACAATAGCCGGCTCATGTTAATTAGCCTCATACTAGCAGATGTTAAATAATGTTTTCTCCAACTCTTTGCAACCCCATGGAACTGGCTAAATAGATGACAGTTTAGCTGATAATATATCAGAACACGTAGGTTCTGTTGTAGTGTGCTGTGAGCTTGGGGTGATCCCTTGTTGATCCGGTCTGAAGATGTTTTTAATCTCCTCTGTGACTTAGTATTTGTACCTTTAGTTTTTACTATCTTATATTTGTTATACTGTATGGGCGAGTCAATGTTACATTTTGGAATAATAATGTCTAGCTTAACTCTGCCCCGACTATGATCCCTGCACAAACCCTGGTCCTTTGACTCATATTCAAGAAGCTTGCAGACACTTGTTGACTCTTGGAATCACAGTTTAAACTTATATCCCTTCACCCTGAATGCTGCTAAAACAAAGGGTGCTTTTTCACAAACAAATGGGAAAAGCAGTTTTCAATGATAGCTGTCCTATGTAACCTGGACTACCTAAAAGAAAGAATAAACCAAAAAATTTAGTAAAATTTTAACCCTTGTGCTAACACATATAATAGATATGATGTAACTATTCACTAAAACTTTTCCATCCTGATTTGCCTAACGTGTCCAGCATAAGCCTCATCATCAGCCCTGTCGTGTACAGTATCGGCTCCTAATACCATACTATAACCATTCTTATTTTTCAGGGGCTCATAACTGATGTAAAATGGAAGGCTGTTACCAAGCATTAACAGAAATTTCTAAAACTTTGTATTATACAAAGCATCATGAGTACCAAAGAGCCTGTTGATAAAAATATGGTTTTAAATTAAAACCTGAACAAGATAACTGTTTTCTTTCAACATAAAATGTTTAGTAAATAGAGACTAAATACAATTTATCACAAAATGGAACACCGATGGACGGCTGAATAACCAAGGAAATCTAATTTAGCTTGAAGTGCCACAGAGTGTTTTACAAATAATCTCCTACAACCGTAGTTCTCAAACTGTGGGATGGCCCTAGGGGCAAAGTAACAAAAAGGGCGCAAAGATGTGAAAAAAAGAAAAAGTATCAAAAATATGAAAAATACATCTATTGAACCCAAAACAAAATAACTTAAACTACATTCTGATACTAGAAAAATAAATATTGAGTTAGATAAAAGTTGATAAAAGTTAAGTAGTTATAATAAAATATGCATCTATGATATATCATTAATTTTAAAAAAAGGACAGATTGGTATTAGTGGGCTCCTTTCAAAAAAGGTAGAGGGATTAAAACTGTTATGAAAACTCTGTTCGCAAAAAGATATGATACAAGATATCAGATGTTTTCCTACCCAGTTCCTTTAGGGACTTTATACTGGCTATTATCATTTAAAATGAGTACAGAAATTTATTTTTGGAGTGGATGTGATCATTAAGGCTGATGATTTTACAGATCAGTCAAGAAAACTGTTGGCTCTTTGGAAACAAGGATTTTTCTTATGTTTTAAAAATTGGACCTTTACAAAGATGCTTTTAGATGCTTTATTTTCTAAAGATGCTTTATTTTCATGTTAAAGCAACTGGTCATTTTACGTGGCTACTGAAAATGTATTTTGTTGCCTGGAAAAAAACGAAACATCTAGCAATACCAGGTTGTGTGGCGTTCACTGGATTTGACCTATAATACTTTTCTCTTGCCTGTTATGGAGCTCTGAATTACCTGAAGTTACAGGAATTGGGAAATGATGAACTATTTTGGTAAGAATGTGTTACGGTCTACATAAGAGAGTATAAAGGGGAAAAGTGTCTCCCTAGGACCCTACCATGACAAAACAAAAATCATAATTGGGGTTTTCTGTTTTAACTTTTAATTAAAAATAGTGAAATGTTTTACAGTTATCACCTATGTTGAAATAATTTTAGTTTTTGTAGACAGAAAATATCAAAATTTTGTGCTAGTGTAACCTGAGTGCTTTTATCACATACAAAACTAAAGGTGAGTAATCTAGAAACCTTCTTAAATCTCCGTTTAAATGCACAAGTGTATTTACAGAGTTTCTTTGTCAAAAGGCTCCTATGTTATAGAAATGAGCTAAGGAAAAAAAAATTAAAATCCTCACTGACCACAGCAAATCCTAAAACACACGTGGAATCTGTCTCTCTTGTGCAGTGTTTTAAAAATAACTTAATTATATTACTCACACGTCTAAAATCACCCGGCCTTTGGGGGGCTACTATTGTGTATTAAAATAATTACTTTTCATTTAGCGAAATGAATGAAAGCACAGTTGCCTTTTGTCTATTAAGCATTTGCTTTGATATATGCTCCTGGATCCCGTTCATCATTGGAGGCTGTCTCCAACCGGTTGTAACAAATGAGAGTATATAAAGTAAAAATGTTTCGATATCCCAGACTTTTAAAAACATGCGAACCCCGGGGCAGAGATTCTACTGCTACAGTGAGCCTGATTAGAAAGATTACGCATTTCACAAACGGGACCCTTCTGTACGTAGTTCAAAATACCGACCTCTTACTACGCCAGAGCTGATACACAACCGGCCTGCGATTTTAAACATGCCTGAATATTTTCAAAGAAGAGGCTCTGTTTGAATTTTCAGACACCGAGACAAAAACTACTTGATTGTAAAGCCCGTTTCGGTATGAAAAAGCTAATATTGTTTGCTTCAGTCCTATGAATTTGTACATTAATCGTCGTACACGCAGATAGATATAAATGCTGTATCTTATATTATATGCGCACAAGAGCGCGCTCATTAGCCTACACACGAGTGCACGCATGCACGCACTTGACAATAAACTTGGAAATTATTCATAGTAAGGATAAAATATAAGGGTTCATTCCTCCGTTTTGTAAAAACATACTTGTTTGGCGCATATAATAATCAAAAATATGCTATACCGTGATCCTTGATGCTTCAGACGAGATTCGGTGTCCTCTTTCAGTATTAACGGCCTGCTGAGTAATGGATCGGTCTGAACACTTATTTATATACCCGAAAGAGCTGGATTTTTTGAAAATGTGCCCTGTGATCTGTGGTAACAGATGCTTGCCCATCATTTTAACTTGACACCCGTGTAATGTCCGTTGTCCGGTGTTTAAATCCACGCCTTTGGATGGACGAAAAAAGTCCAGATTTTGTTTAATAGAATCCATTGTAAACCGTAGATTTCTTTAAACAGCTGCACGCTTCTCCGTAAGACCATTTCCACCTTTCCCAAAGTTTGCTCGGCCACGAGGTTAAGGGTCATAAACGTCCTGAGCCGTCCTAACAGCTGAAGTGTGAATCAACACCACCTTAGCTCCAGGCAGCCGGAGTTGGGGGGTGCGTTGTGCTTTGGAAAAAAAGCGGTTTTGACAAAGAGTATTTTAATTCAGTTTTTTCTAGCCCAAGATATCCATTCTGATTAAGCTAATCAAACTGTTAGGAAAACTAAACGCCTTTCTTCATGATGGGAGGATTAAAATGGGTGTTATTGGATAGAACAAGGGTTTGTTTTAGATCGATTTTAATACAAATTATAATTATATTACTTAATATTGCATTTAGACGTCTCAAACGTGATTTAAAAGGGTTCTGCTGCATCTTATTTAACTGTGTGCTTTTTAAAGGGCTTATATCGAACTAGTTATCTCGTGTTTTACACGTTATCATGAAAGCCTTTAACTTTTAAAGATCCATGAGTCTTGGGAACAAGCTGCGTGCCCAGCGCATGGGGATAGTAGAAGGGGGTCTTACGCTCAGCTGATGACAAACATGCGCGCACCTGGACTGAATCAGCGCGGAGCTGGCAGGGGAGGAGGGGTAATGGGTTTTTGAAGCACAGCACTGTGTTAAGGCAGTCGCACTTCACAGCGTCAGGAGGGACTGAGCATATGGCAGACATAGGAGGTATGGCAGAAAAGTAATGAGACTGATTTTTTATTTACCAAAGTTTTTATTTTTTTCAAACATCAATGTTATCCCCTTCAAAGTAGTTCCCTTGGGCAGCTACACACCGATGGAGACGTTGTTCCCAGTGTTGGTAGCAGCACTGGAAGTCTTCAACCGGTATGGTCTTCAGCATGTCCGTTACACTCTCTTGGATGTTTTCTAAAGTCCTGAAATGACGTCCTTTGAGGACATTTTTCAGTTTAGGAAAAAGTCACACGGACTGAGGTCAGGTGAATAAGGGGGCTGGGGAACCACAGGAATGCCTTTTGAGGTCAAAAATTCTGTTATGGAGAGGGCAGTGTGACATGGGGCGTTGTCATGATGGAGCATCCATTTGTCTGCAATGTCTGGTCTCACGCGAATGACCCTTTTTCTGAGCCTTTCAAGGACGTCTATAAAAAACTTGATTGGTTTAATGGCACAACGTTGCTCCAAATTCCGCTGTTCCATTTTGCGTGACGCACAACCAAAAACACAACTTCGCTAATAGCAGTCACAAAAATCATGTCGTTAATGGAAGGAGTTGAAACTCGCACTGAGCTATGGGAGGGTACTAATACACGTTCTCTATCAAGGACAACAGCGCAGCGTTGCCAGATCGCTTTCAGTGTTGCCAGTCTCATTACTTTTCTGCCATACCTCGTAGGCTAACGGCTCTAGCAGCACTCCGGGGATTCTTACCCACAGCAATGTTGGCAGGAACGGCGACAAGTTAGATCGGTCCAGCCTGAGCATGTGTGTGTGTGTATGTCCTCGGAAAAAGTGGCCCAGGAAGTGGAGGGGCCAGCCATCAGGTGCTGCCTGTCCGGGGGTCCTAGGCAGGCCCTTCAGGCCGGGAACATGCCTGAACTTGTCCAAGGTCCGGCTGCAACATGCCTGAACTTGTCTTCGGAAGAGGGGGGCTGGGAAGTGGTTGGAGGTGGTGATGGGTTCAAGGGGGCGGGGCCTAGGTAGACCTTGGACATGTCTGGACTTGCCCTAGTGAGATGGAGCAGAACAGGTGGCCAAGCAGGGGCCGGGGTGGTGGTGGGGTTCAAGGGTGGGCAGACATCCATCAAAATGCCCTTGACAGTTTCCTGGGGAAAACACGTGGCCAAACAGGTGGTTGGGGGGCGGGTGCAAGGAGGGGGGCCGAACAGGTGGTTGGTGGTTGGGGGCGAGGGCAAGGAGGGGGGCCAAACAGATGGATACTACTATCCTTTAAAGAAGATAGTGCTAAATCGAAACAGAAAATCGAGTCTTCTGTGAATGCTCCCATAATACGAAAGAGTCTTGTATGGCTACCGGGGCTGGAAATAGTGTCATAGCTGCTGTCCCAGAAGTCCAAAGGGTGCAAAAAATATATTGAAACATATGCTCTAATAGACCCATGTAGCTCAGCCACATTTTGCACAGAGAGTTTAAGAGGACAATTAAACCTCTCAGGAAGAAAATCGCACCTATATCTCAACACTGTAAAGTCTTTGGGCTAGAAGAAAACTAATTTAATGATTTACCAGAGGTGCATACAGCAAATGTTATACCTGGATATAAAGATACAATTCCTACTCAAGAAGATATTATGAAATGGCCTTACCTTAAAGACGTGCACCTTCCTCAAATGAATACAGAAGTAGGTTGGTTAATAGGCACAGACTCTCGTAAAGTCATGGAGCCATGGGAAATCATACATAGCGAAGGAGACGGACCTTTCGCAATGAGAACAGTTTTAGGATGGATTGTTACTTGCTATACAAAGGAGTCAGACAACAAAAGTGTAAAAAGATGTTCAGTCAATTATGTGACAATAAAGGAAGTGGAGCAAATGTTACTTCAACAATACAATACAGACTTTCCAGAATGTGACTGGGAGAAAAAAGAGGTAATGTCACAGGAGGTCATTAAATTCATGCGCCTAGCTTCAGATGCAAGTCTAGTGAATGGACACTATTGCATTAATCTGCCATTTAAAGATGAAATACCTCCTAGCAAAGAAAATGAGAGACATTGTTCATTTCTAATGGGGAAATCAAGAGTGGCACCACTAAAATCTGTCACTATACCAAGGTTAGAACTTACAGCAGCAGTGGTAGCAGTCAAAATGGACAAAATGTTAAAATGAGAACTGCAGATTCCCCTGCAGTTTTGGACAATCTTTTGGACTGACAGCACCACAGTACTAAGGTACATCGCAAATGAAAGTGCACACTGCAAAACTTTTGTTGCCAACAGAATCGCAGTGATAAGAGAGCTAACACAACCCTCGCAATGGAGGTATGTCACATCTTCACAAAATCCTGCAGATCAGGCATCAAGAAGATTGACAATAGAAAGCTTCATCAAAAGTAAGACTTGGATACAAAGCCCGAATTTCCTACTACAGCCAGAGCACGAATGGCCTAAGAGACTGGATGAGGTGGACTTGTCTACTAACGATGATCCGGAATCAAATGGTGTGTAGTAAATGTAGAAGAAAAAACTGAACCAGTAAAAAGACTTGTAGAGTACTACTCAGAATGGTACAAATTAAAGAAAACAATAGCTTGGTTCCTTAAGTTTAAAGAAGTGCTAATGCATTTGAAAGAAGAGAGAAAGGCAATTTAATATACAGTTAGCCAATCTGGACATAGCCCAGAATGACAAAAGACGCTGATCACGAAACATATGAAGGAATACAAATCAACAATGAGACTAAAGCCACTGTCTCTAGATGACTTGTCTAAAGCAGAAAACGAGCTTATTTGCCTAAGTCAACTACAAGCTTACCCAGAAGAAGTTAAAGCCCTACATAAAAATTGGCCTATAAAGAAAAACAGTAAAATCATCAAACTGGATCCAGTCCTACAAGAAGGAATATCAAGAATCGGAGGGAGACTCAGCAAATCTGCTATGCCAAAGAAAGCCAAGCACCCTGCAATTGTTCATAAAAACTCGCATATCGCTATGCTCTTAATCAGACACCTTCACCAAAAGCATAGACACTGTGGACTTAATTATTTGATAGCAGAACTATGTCAAAAATACTGGATACCTCAAGCAAATGCAGCTATCAGAAAAATAATTTCAAAGTGCACTACGTGCAGAAGATACAATGCGAAAGCAGGTGAGCAGAAAATGGCAGATTTGCCAGAAGATCACCTGGCACCCAACAAACTACCTTTCACTAATGTTGGAGTTGATTATTTTGGTCCCGTTTTTGTCAAAAGAGGACGAAGCTTAGTCAAAAGGTATGGAGTAATTTTTACCTGTTTAACAACTAGAGCCGCACACATTGAGATTGCTCACAATTTAGACACAGATTCCTGTATCCAAGCCATACTCAGATTTATGAGTTGAAGAGGTCAGGTTAAAATCGTGCGCTCAGATAATGGAACAAATTTTGTTCGAGCAGAAAGAGAGCTACGAGAAGCTACCAAAAATTTGGAACATGAAAAAATCGGCAACGAAATGATGCAAAGAGAAATCAAATGGATTTTTAACCCACCGTCAGCCTCTCATCAAGGTGGAATTTGGGAAAGACAAATCAGAAGTATAAAAAAGATTTTAAATTCGACACTACATCAACAAACACTCGATGATCAAAATCTTCATACACTGATGTGTGAGGTGGAATCAATACTCAATAACAGACCTCTTACAGAGAAATCAAATGACCCTAACGATCTGGAACCACTCACACCCAATCATTTATTGTTAATGGACACTCAACCCGAAATGCCACTTGAACTTGTTTCAAAAAATGAATCATATCCAAGAAGACGCTGGAAACAAATTCAATACATGGCCGATTTGTTTTTGAAAAGATGGACTAAAGAGTATTTGCCAGTACTTCAGGAATGTCAAAAATGGCTTGCATTAAGAAGAAATTTTGAACCGGGAGACGTTCTAATTGTGGATAAAGCTAAACCTCACAATTCCTGGGTAATAGGTCGAATCATCAAGACAGTGCCAGACGCCAAAGGTGCAGTCAGAAGAGTTTGTGTGCAAACCAAAAACAGTATACTGGACAGACCCGTGAGCAAACTGTGCCTGATCCAGGAAGGATCAAATAATTGAAATGGCTCCTTTTTCTCTTTGCATGCCTAATTTTAGAGTTTTTTAAATTCAGTGCTTGTATTTTTTCAGTACAGCTTAAATTTTAACTTTCTAAAGTTTGGTTTAAGTTTGGTAAAGTAATAAAGGCTCTTATTAAGTAAAGTTAAAGTAATTAATTTCTGCCCTAGCATAAACAATTAGGGGCCGGATGTGTAAGAGCCATTTTCCTAGTTCTATAAGGATTCATGAATATTTTATTAGATGACAATGCATAATCTTGACAGGTTCCTATAACCACCGTGAATAGAATTGTGTTGGTATTTTCCTGTCATTTTCTTAACAGCTTTGAGTGAATAATGTTCTCCAGTTAGTGTCTTGTATATAAGGTATAGAGTTATACAGTTTTTAACCTTTTTTTAACTGCTTGTGCTCGTGTTCGTGCTTGCGCACGTGACCGTGCCTGGGCACATGTGTATGTGCCAACCGGCTTATGGGCTTTTCGAGTGTGAAGTAACTCGTAAAACAGCACTTTTATTTAAGTGTTGAACCATATGCTTAAGGCATACAGAAGAAGAAATTAAAAACCTTTAAGTATAGAAAAAAGTAAAGAATGTTTAAATATAGAAATAACTAAGGTTTCTCAAGAAACGGTAAGTTTATAGAAGATAATTTTTTTCTTTTTTTTTTGCCTTTATTCTACGTGTGTAACTATTTTTCCTTTTATTCTTGTGTGGATTATTTACCTTTAACTTTCACTGAACATTTTAAAATGAACTTTTGGACTGCGAGATTTCTTTGACACGTGTCTTGCCCGTGCCTGACTTCACCTTATGCATCGGCAGTTATAATCAGTTTTCAGCTCCTTCTTGAGCTTTGTATGTAATTGGCGATAACTACTTAGCTGACCTACCTAAACTAAGAAGGTTTCAGAAACACAACTGAATTATAGATTAGAAATAACGCAAACTTTGTCTCTTTCAATCACTCTGCAGCATTCATAAAGATGGTTGACATTCACAGAGTATTGGAGAAACGCACTGACAGCTTCAGTACCTTAGAAGAATTACCACGTTCCAGTGAAGAAGAAGACCAGAGAGGTAGTTGCTGTAGACCTACTTTATATACTTAAAGTAAATTATTATTTTTGTCAAGTTCAGGGAACGTAGTACTTTTTATGTATTATGGGGTTTTGAAAAATTTGGAAATGTAAGGAAGAGGAATGCATGGGACTGGGCGGTCTCTTGGTCTGGAACCCCTACAGATTTTATTTTTTTCTCCAGCCTTTGGAGTTTTTTTTTGTTTTTTCTGTCCACCCTGGCCATCGGACCTTACTCTTATTCTATGTTAATTAATGTTGACTTATGTTTATCTTTTATTGTGTCTTCTATTTCTCTATTCATTTTGCACTTTGAGCTACATTTTTTTTGTATGAATATGTGCTATATAAATAAATGTTGATTGATTGATTGATTGATTGTATGCTTCACCTTCTCACAATGAGCCATTTCAGTAAGATTTCCAGTTTATTTGTCCCCACTGTCTGTAAATTGAAGATTTTTTAACCTTCATGTAAGTAGAACAGTCTACTCATCATTCTTGCCGTAAAGCACAGTTTTGAAGGAGGAATAAGAGCTTAAGCTGTGACTCAAAGGTCTCTTGTTTCCACACTAGTGACTAAATCTGAGAAGGCCACATTTTGGTTGGCTGTTCAGAATACTAATGTAATTGACTAATTTTAACAGTTTGAGTGCCATTCAGGCATTTACGGAGGTGCCACATATTGTGTGGTAGGTGTTACTGCATACCTGCTTCAAGTGAGTAACTCCACCCTGAGTATATTCATTTACTTATACCGTGTTTTTTCTCTCCTGTGGTCAGTGTTTGGTGTGCTGTGCTTCAGTTCACTTTATCAGCCTCACTGCCGTGTCCTCTACAATTTCATAAGGAAAAGTGTGACTCTTATGTGACAGATGCCTTCACAAGAGATTCATTTTAAGATCTTATCCTGTTCAGAGTGTGTTCAGTCACATGCACACAGGACAAGAAGTGGAGAGCTGAGGTTAGAGTTAGTGGTCCATGTTCAGGGGGAGTTTTAGAACGTGTTATGGAATGAGCCCAGCCACACATCAGACACAGACACACAAGTCCCAAAAGCACACACATTATTTGACTTGGCTATTGGTCAGCTCAAGGATTATAGAAATATGATAACTGCATATATAAAGTATTGTGATCTATATGACAGGACCCTGCCAGACTAGACAAACCAACATATAAGACAGAGAGGCTGGCTGTTTACTGGTATTTAGAGTATTAATTTATCTTGGCACATATAAATAGTTTAACAATACCAAGTCTTTATGGAGGATGTCTGATGTTGTGTGGAGGAGTTGTTTTCTTGTTGCCCCTTCTTAACCATTTTAGCCCACTGGCCACAGTTTGGCTTGACTCAGACATTAATTAATTAATAATAACAACAACAACAACAATAATAATAATAATAATAATAATAATAATAATAATAATAATAATAATAATAATAATAATAATAATAATAATGCATTCTTTACATCTATACAAATACATTCTTTACATTTACTGTATATATCGCTTTTCTCACTATTTAAAAGCACTTTACACAGTGAGTGGGGAGCTACTTCCACCCCCACTATTGGGCTGGATGATGCAACGGCAGCCATTATTATACTACTATGCTTACCACACATTAGCTGTTAGGTGATGAAGTGGTGAGAGACAGTTAGCCAGTTAGAGACAGGGGATGATTAGGGGGTCAGAATGACTAGGCCATGGAGGACTATTTACCCATGACATCAAGATGCACCCTGCTCTTTACAAAGGATGACCATGGATCTTTTATGACCACAGAGTGACAGGACCTCAGTTTTACGTCTCATCTGAACGTTGGCACCATTTTTACAACACAGTATCCTTGTCACTGTACTGGGTCATTGGGATCCATGTACAGAGCACAGGTTAAGAGCCCCCTGCTGGCTTCACCAATACCTCTTTCAGCAGCAACCCAGGCTTTGCCCAGATGGTCTCCTATCCAAGTACTGGCTGGGCCTGAATATGCTTAGTTTCAGGTGGAGGACCTCATATGAAATGCAGGTGGTGTTGAGTAACCGCAAGGGGGCACCAGAGAGCGCCAAACCACAGACACAGTAAAGCATCACACATTGATAGGGTAAACTAAAGGATTTTTATTCCTTACCCAGGCACCTCTTCACCATCATCCCAATAATAAACCACAATTATACAATAAATCACAGTAAACCAGCATTTCTTCCTCCTTCTCAACCTCTGTTGAGTTTTGCCTGCTGCCTCCCAACTCTGACTCATTCATGAGTTGCAGAGGGCTTCCTTTTATGCCAGACCTGTAAATGCTTCTGTGGGCCGTGCCCCATCTTCCAGGAAGCACTTTTGGGCCATAATGAAAGTTGGGAGGTCCTCCCCTGACAGCGCTCTCTGTCGATCCCAAGGGACCCCTACAGGTCTGCATTTTGGGACTCCTTTTCCGCAGCACCCTGTAAGTGTCCCAACTGAGTTCTCATACGAGGACCACTGTCACCAAGTGCATGGGCATGGAACTACTCCAAAGTTCTTGTCTCTGCTGGTCTACCCATTATTTTATCTTTCAGCCCAGCCAGCCAAACTGCCCTTCGTTCCTCTTGGGAATCCCATTCAGATAATAACCTATGCTCCTCCCTAGCAGGGATGCCAGTTCTTTTCCCACAATGGTTTAAAATCCTGTCAGTTTGGAGAGTGGGTGTCCTGGGTCCCCTCAGAATGCTCCATAGATATCAGTTAGTGTGTGTGTGCCTCTCTGACAGAATACGTGGGTGTGGCTAGTTTTTAAAAAGGGATTCTAACACCTCATGATTGGTTTAAATGTCCCTTCCAGTCACAAAATCAGGACCTACTCGTAGTCAAGTTACTCTGTCTACCCAGTCCTCATTTCTTAAATTATAGCTCTTTGTTCTTGCCTGAGTCCATTTCATGTCTTCTGGCTCTGGGCATTTGCAGCGATGTCTGATTTCCTCCTTTATCATCAGATGAACTACAGGCAGACTCTGGTACAAGCTGGAGTTCAGTCACTTAGTTTGGAATGTTAGTGGAGGATAGCATAACTGGACGTCTACTAAATCTGCTACCTTAACAGGCCTGGTGGGTTGCTAAAGCCTGGAAGAATGGGCAATGCCCACTTTGTCCTACATCAGGTAGTTCATGTGCTGTTCATTCTCTGATCTCACTCCACCTTGATTATCTTGCAGCTCCAGTGCCTCATGTTGAAGCAGAAAGGAATGTCACCTGAAGAAGGTCCTGGCGATCTTCTGTGTTCTCCTACTGGTCGACCTCATATTCCTTTCTTTTTACCGTAAGTATCCTCTGTGCTGATATGGCATTAAAAAGTGAAGGAAATATGAATGCTGTGATGTGACACTTCCTTCTGGGATGTCAAGTTCTTACAGCCCAGGGACCAGAAGTGCCGGAGTTATTTGCCCTTACTGGGCATTTTCTCTGTGCTTTGGGTGGAAGGAAAGGACAAGACAGTTAGCCACAACACCCCCTCCCGGCCCGGGGTGGTATCACCTACCTGGGAAGAACTTGGAGGGTGAGCCTCTGATGTGCATGTGTGACAATAGCAGGTGTGACCTTACAGGGCCACTCCTGAGTCAAGTCTGTATCCTGAATTACCTCCAGCAATTATCAATTTCCATAAAAGTTAGCTTTATTAAGAAAATAAGTCAAATACTCTCAAAGGAATGTTTATAAGAGGAGCAACATTAAATATAATAATAAGACTCAGGGAGTTCATGCTTCATTAGGTTTAAACAAACATTAAAGATGCTTTGGCAGTGGCTGGTTTATCTTATACTAAAAAACTCACTTCTCACTCTCTCAGAGTTTCTTTGATGTCTGTCCCCCAGTTCTCTCCTTGATGTCTGTCCCCCAGTTCTCTCCTTGGTACAGATCAACATCCCTGTCTGCCAATAAATGTGCCTCCAGCTACAAATAGCCAAAGAGGCTCTCATTCCTACCTTCCCTCACCAAGACTCCACTATTTAAAGTTGGATCGTGAAGGCCTTCTGGTGCCATGGGTTTGTCATCAGAAAAACACATCTGGATTAGTCAGAAGTCCAGAAATGTATCATGGACTTTGTCCCTTGACTTCTCTGCTACTGCATTATCCCATAAGAGCTACACGATCCAGCATTTTGCTGCTGCCATCTTCCATATTGGGGAATCGGGATATCATTTTTACCAACTAAGGATCTTCCAATGCAGGGACATTTTCTTGCAGGTGTTTTATCCAGTAAAGGGTGGAATCCTTTACTCTATTATACAAGTAGACATGATCAAAGGCATATCATCCAGAAGAGACCTTTACTACTGTTGTTCAAATTGCATATTTATCTGACATCTGTATCACAACAACAGAAATAACACTTTTTTTAACAAGTAAAGACAATGTCAGTCCTCAACTGACAGACACAAATGCTGAGCTGTCACTTTATCCCTCTATGCAAGGTGCCACAGGTTATGCAAAGCTGAAGGGGGAATACAAATCTGAACGAGCTACCTTAAACACAGTAATGAGATTCATTGAAACCATATTTTTAGTAGAAGTCCAAATACCAAAAACACTTGTCAAAACACAGGCAGTTCAGAGAACAGCAACAAATCAAAATGAGCGAAAACCACGAGCCATGGGTAAATGAAAGGAGAAAATCCAAAAAAGCAGCAAGGAACCAAAAACTAACATCAGAGTATGTAACCTCAGGGGTTAATAGTACACCATGCTTGAGGAAGGGTCTCCTTTGTGCTTCTTCATTTCTTTGCCCTGCCCACCCATCAACTAACCACTGCATTATGTTCATAGACAGGAGTGTCTGGAGGAACATTGCGATGTCTGCTTATTTGAAATGTTTCACCTTTTTGTTCCATGGCTTATTATGGCATTTTAATGTGATGATTTAATTTGGCCATGAGGCCTTGTTGTTTTTCGATGGGTCTCAACATTTTGTGGTTTTGTTACCTAAACACAGTATTCTACTCATTGAGCGGTGCACACTGAAAGTCATAGTCAGTGATACAATCACCACAATGACATTTAAGCTGCCCTCAGACTTTTATGTTTATCAAAAATTATAAGGCATTGTTACTTACTAACTGATTTCTTTTTAATATTTCATATCTTGATCTTTTTTTTTTTTTTTGCCTTCATGACCTACTGATTTTCTGTTCTGAGGCAGAACTGAAATGACAACCAAAAGGTAGGACTGGCTGTAGATGGGGTTGGCTCCTAGTTGATTCCTTGCCAATTAAAGGAAGGCATGGAGCTCCGCACAGTTCCTGACAATAAGCTTGGGATTTCAAGGAGAAAGGTCTGTAGCCAGTCAGTCTTTCTTGAAGGCTTCTCTCCGTAAGTTCTGGATGCACTCATGTGATCAGGTAGTTTGTGTGCAAACAACGTCTTAGCAGCTCTCGGCATCAGAATAACAACCTGAAGCAAAAGGTTCCCCAGATTGTCACAAGGTGAGGTCCATGGCGGTGTAAATTATAAAAAACAAAGTGTGGTAAGTTCAGTGTGTTGTAGTGTAGTGGATCGGCTGTTAATGAGGTGGTCAATGAATCCTGCATGCGTGTGCAGATGCACCTGGTGTTCCTGATTGCTTCGTTGACACACTGGGGCACTTAATTAAGCACTGCGCCCACCGATATTTAAAAGGGAAGACTGAACAGTACTGGGGGCTGGTTAGAGGATAAGGAGACTGAGCTTCAAGATGGAATCGGCGGTGCAATCAAACACAAGAGGAGGAGAGGAGAGGAGGCAGGGCAGTCGAAACATTGCAATGGCGCCAAGGCACTGGCACTCCAAGGGGTCTACCTGCTGAACTTTAGTGTAAGAGTGCGGACCTGGATAGCACGATACAGAATATGTGATGACAGGGGGCCGGCTAGGTGTTTCTCAGGCCAAGCGAGTGCAGGTGGGACGAGAGTCAGTTGATGGCAGCTGAGAGAGGTGTGCTTATCTTGTCGAGGAGACTAATTTGATGCCTTGAATCATTTCAAAGAGGGACTTTAAAGTATGGTTTGACTGTTTTTAATCTCCACAATTGCACTGCCTTTTTATGAACTATTTATTGACTTATGTCTTACTCCTGCATTGCACTTGTCATGCGTTTGTGTTCAGGGGGTCACCTTCCAGGCTCATCTGAGGTAAGCATTACCATTCTGGGACTCCAGGGGGTGCGATTCTTAACAGTCATATCTTTCTTATCACCCACAGCTCAGAGACGATGCCCACTGAGGGCAACTGGCCATTCCCCTTCGAGTCCAGTAACTATAAAAGCAGAAGTGGCATATCCTTCTGGAGATAAGTGCACTGCCTTACAGAGCTCTGATCCTGTGAAAAGACCACTCTCCAGAGCCTATCACTGTGAAGCCAATGGCTAATACTTTAGTATTTGTTAACTTTGTGCTATTATGCACCTGTTATTTTCCTCCAAATCATAATACGCCTGTTGCAGTTCACCTGTTAGGAAGGGATCGAGTAGATGTGCCCGCGGGTGCATTTGGACTTCAGTTGGGCTGGTCCCTGTCCTTATCCAAGGCGTTGGGCTTCCGCTGACTTAAGTCATGCTTTGGCTTCTGCCAGGCCTGCATGTCGTGAATTTCTAACTGGTTAACTGGTCCGCCAGTTGTTGGACCTATTCCACCAGGTTAGCTGATTTCTGCCATTGTAAGGCACAAAATCTTTCTGATTACGCCACGAAGACCATCACTGGCTGCAGCTCGAATCGGGGTGCCACCATCGAGAGAGACATGGAGAGAGCAAACCAAGTGAACAACTTCTTTAATAGGTTTGACCATCCTAACCCACTCTCAACTCGGAGTACTGCATCCTCCAACCATCCTTCTGCTGATACCAGCTGTGGCAGATAGGGGCCGCTCTCGCTCCCTTGAACCCTTGTCCACGACTCCAAACACCAGGTAAAAGTCCAAATGTTGACTTTATTTAATTGCCACAGTGCACAAAGCACACTCTCCACCACAATACTCATATAATAAACACAATAACTACAATAAACAATTCCTCCACTCCCAGATGCGTTGCCACCCTTCCACCCAGCTCAGCTTGCCATCTGGGAGCTCCCATAGTCCTTTTGTATCTCCTGACCCGGAAGTGTTCTCCATCCCCAGTCACACTCAATCACTTCCAGGCCAGGTACAAGTTCTTTTCTTCGCCCCAGAAGCACATCATTCCACCTGTCCACGTGTTCTTCCGCGGCGTAGCGAAAATACTCATTATTCCTCCCTGCAGCATCACCTAGTGGCCCCCACGGCATCCAGCAGGGCTGCGTATAAAAACTACATTGTCCATGATGCCCTGCTGGTCTTCTGGGGACCTCCATACCGCAAGGAGGGCTCCACTTGGTGGCTTGGGGCCATCGGCCAGCCATCCACCACAGTATTCCCCTCTCAGCGACGAATTATAATTCGGAGCGGTCTGCCCCGAGAGGGAAGTCTTCCTCCAAGAGGACGTTCCGGTTGTGCCTTGATTGATCCGAACATCTCATTCCCTGTAGAATCTAGGGCGAATATTAGTCCACATTGACAGCTTGTCCCCCTCTCTCCAAGGACAGTTTCGTCAAATGTGGCCCAAGCTTCGGCACCCGTAACACTGCCTCTGTCCTCCTGGTATTCTCCCCTTGCGGGACTGAAAACAATTAGGAAATGTTAGGTCCACCCCTTTTCTTGCTGGGAGAGAAATCCCTCATGCCTCTAACGGTGCTTTCTCTTCTATTTCTTTCTTATTAGGAGACCCCCGTTTTGTTTTGATCTCCTGTTTGATCTGGGGCTTGTCCACAGTCTGAGTCTCTCTATTGAGTAAAGAGAGACCCTTTACTGTCTGCACCCCTTTAGATTTAAAGATGACTGGTGGCGGCATCTTTAGGACCACCTCGCTCCGTGAGCCAGCACTATCCAGCTGCCCCGGCTCGATCGATCCTTCTTCCGACCAGTCCGTCATTGTAGCAATCTCATTTGTAGGGCCCACCGTGTACTGTAACCCGCTACTTATTAAACGCGGGCCCGGATCACACCGCGTCCCTCTATTATGTACAATACGGGTCTCGCTTACCTGTATCGCCGCATTATTCATCTCAGGAGGCTCCCCACCAAATCGCCGCACGTAGGCCCTCACCTTCTCTAACAACTCTCCGGCTGCTGCTCCCAGCTCCTCAATGATATTTTCAATGGGCTTCAGGACCTGCAAGAAACTATTAATGGGCTTGACTAACCGTTCGAGTTCCCGTAAGTCAATATTGTTTACTTCGGCCGGCAGAATACTTACTTCCCTGTTCGTCTTACCTGCCGACCGGGAGCCAATGAGCACTTCCGCTTCTGGCACGTGCTCTGGAGTGTCTCGCGGTGGCTTCTGGGACTTGGAGTTCTTGAAGAGTCGGGTCACCTCTTTTGGCAGGCTGTGGTCTGTCTTATTTAATTTTACAACATCCCAACTAGCCATTTCCCGACCCTCTTTACCTTTTGTGGGGTGAGCGGTGCCTCGCTCGCCTCCCCCTTCCCCTTCGGAAAGTCCAAGTCACTTCCTTCGGCCTCGAAGGCGCAAACAGCGGGACGCGGACCTCCTCCTTCCCAGCAAGCAGCGGAAGTCATCTCCTAGGTGCTCTGGCTTCGACAGGAGCAGGCCGTCGTCTTCGGGGCAATTTCCTTCTTCCCTCAGAGCCTCCAGGTGATCATCTCCGAGGTACATGCACGGAACAAAGTGACTAATAATAAACGGATTTTCATTAATGTTCCCGGCACGTACCTCAGAGTGATCGCTGGTTCCTGGAGGTTTTTCCGGACTTGAAAGGCCGCTCTTTGACTCCTCCCGAGCGTCGGCCATTGCACCTAAGGCTCTCCCGCTGGCATTGTTGCTCTGTTTGCCCTTCCTCTTCCCCATTTTGGACTCGGAGTTTTCGGGTTTCAGCGATGTTGTGGTGATTCCTGACGCCGTTGTCTTTTCAGGGTTCGCTGTCCACAGAAATTTTATATTCAGGTTCTCCGCAATAGACGCTGGAGTATCCTGCCGACTACGCCACTGTGGTAGATAGGGGCCGCTCTCGCTCCCTTGAACCCTTGTCCACGACTCCAAACACCAGGTAAAAGTCCAAATGTTGACTTTATTTAATCGCCACAGTGCACAAAGCACACTCTCCACCACAATACTCATATAATAAACACAATAACTACAATAAACAATTCCTCCACTCCCAGACACATTGCCACCCTTCCACCCAGCTCAGCTCGCCGTCTAGGAGCTCCCATAGTCCTTTTATATCTCCTGACCCGGAAGTGTTCTCCATCCCCAGTCCATGTGACTCTCAATCACTTCCGGGCCAGGTACAAGTTCTTTTCTTCACCCCGGAAGCGCGTCATTCCACTTGTCCACGTGTGCTTCCGGGGCATAGGGAAAATACTCATTATTCCTCCCTGCTGCATCCCCTAGTGGCTCCAACTGCATCCAGCAGGGCTGCGTATAAAAACTACATTGTCCATGATGCCCTGCTGGTCTTCTGGGGACCTCCATACTGCAAGGAGGGCTCCACCTGGCGGCTTGGGGGTATTGGCCGGGATAAACGGCCGGCCATCCACCACACAGCATAGCAGAGACATCCTCACCCACAATTACAATCACAGCAATGCAGGTGAGCAGAGAGCTGAGCAGACTTTGTGCCAGCAAAGCAGCAGGTCCAGATGGAGTATTGCCACGACTGCTGAAGGCCTATGCGCTGGAACTGGGGAGTCATCTACAGCACATTTTCAACTTGAGCCTGGAACAGGGGAGAGTCCCGAGGCTTTGGAAAACATCTTGTGTCACCCCAGTCTCCGGCCTGTTGCTCTGACGTCACATGCCATGGAGAGGCTGCTTCTTCACCACCTGAGGCCACAGGTCCGCCACCCCCTCGACCCTCTGTAGTTCGCATACCAGGAGAAGGTGGGAGTGGAGGATGCCATCATCCTATATGCTACACCGATCCCTCTCCCACTTGGACAGAGGCAGTGGTGCAGTAAGAATTATGTTTTTGGACTTCTCTAGCACCTTCAACACCATCCAACCTCTGCTCCTCAGGGACAAGCTGACAGAGATGGGTGTAGATTCACACCTGGTAGCATGGATCGTGGACTATTTTACAGACAGACCTCAATATGTGCCTCTTGGGAACTGCAGGCCTGACATTGTGGTCAGCAACACAGGAGCACCGCAAGGGACTGTACTTTCTCCGGTCCTGTTCAGTCTATATACATTAGAATTCCAATATGACTCGGAGTCCTGCCACGTGCAAAAGTTCGCTGATGACACTGCTATTGTGGGCTGCATCAGGAGTGGGAAGGAGGAGTATAGGAAGCTAATCAAAGACTTTGTTATCTAGTGTTACTCAGACCACTTACATCTGAACACCAGCAAGACCAAGGAACTGGTGGTGGATTTTTGGAGGCCCAGACCCCTCATGGACACCGTGATTATCAGAGGTGACTGTCTGCAGAGGATGCAGACCTATAAATACCTGGGAGTGCAGTTGGATGATAAATTGGACTGGACTGCCAATACTGATGCCCTGTGTAAGAAAGGTCAGAGCCGACTATACTTCCTTAGAAGGTTGGTGTCCTTCAACATCTGCAATAAGATGCTGCAGATGTTCTACCAGACGGTTCTGGCGAGTGCCCTCTTCTACGCGGTGGTGTGCTGGGGAGGCAGCATGAAGAAGGACGTCTCACGCCTGGACAAACTTGTTAGGAAGGCAGGCTCTATTGTAGGAATGAAGCTGGACAGTTTAACATCTGTGGCAGAGTGACGGGCGCTAAGCAAGCTCCTGTCAATAATGAAGAATCCACTGCATCCACTGAACAGGATCATCTCCAGGCAGAGGAGTAGCTTCTATCTATCTATCTATCTATCTCCTATATAGTGCCTTTCACATATCTATCTATCTATCTATCTATCTATCTATCTATCTATCTATCTATCTATCTATCTATCTATCTATCTATCTATCTATCTATCTATCTCTTATATAGAGGCACTATCTATCAATCTATCTATCTATCTATCTATCTATCTATCTATCTATCTATCTATCTATCTATCTTGTCATCAGACTAGGGAAGGCCTGGACTCAGATTAAATATTGGCGAGCCAACCTGGTCACCCTGTTTACTTGAAATAGAAAAAAAATGAAAACAGGCTTACCTCAGATGAGACCGGAAGGTGACCCAAAGACACACATGGCGTGACACACTTTATTATTTTGCTTTTGCAGTTTGACTTTCAAAACCTGTTGTTGTCATTCATTCACATCCACTGTGCCATTCTGGGTATGAACTACTAGAGGGTCTCGTGGACTGTTTGAAGTCAGGTGAGAGCCCCGGATGTTGAGACTTGACACAACGAACAAAAAGAGAACAATGTGCGTCTCAGCTTGTTCATACCCCTTTTACGTTGATTAAAAAAAAATGAAAAACAGAGCTTCTGTTTCACACCGAAAACTAGTAGGGCACAATCTTCACCTGTTTTTACAGACTCTGATGGAGTAAAACGTGAAGAAGACATGGCAAGTGATTGTTTGTCACTGCAAACCTGACAGCATTTCTTAACTCAGGCCTAAAAGATACTGTTGGAGGGGCCTGGGGTGGTGACCCGGTCGGGATACCTAGGAAGACCGGAAGAGTGCTTACGCTCACCTCAGACCACGTGGGGACGACCACGCTGGTACCTTTCGGGGCCGCGGGTACAGAACTTGGAAGCTCTACCCTGTAGGGGCCCGTGGTCACCGCCAGAAGGCACCCCTGTGCCTTGGGAGCCCTGGACCTCGACACTTCTGCCACACCCGGAAGTGTCAGGGGGAAGAGGACTGGGAACACCCGGAGTGCTTCTAGGTGCACAGCCGGCCACTTCTGCTACACTGGGGAGTGTCGGTGGGAGATTGCTGGGAAGCACCTGGAGCACATCCGGGTGGCTATAAGTGGGGCTGCCTCCCTTCGTACAAGCGCGAGAGTCGGGAGTGGAGTTGGACAGAGCTTGGTGGAGGAGGCAAGGAGGTGGCCTGAAGAGAACTGAGGCATTGTTGTGGCCAGGACTTTGGGGACTTTTAAGGGTTTTGTGCACTTGTGACTTGTAAATAATGTATAATAAAAGTGTGTTGGGTGACATTAAAGTGTCCGCCTGTCTGTGTCCGTCTTCCATAATGCATTTTTTTATATTACTGATTGTATGAAATGACTTGTTTTCCTCAGATTTCAAAAATTTAAATCATAAGGAGCAAAACTTGGAAAAGTTAAGAAATATAAATGACATCTTGACCAGTAACTACAGTGATCTGTTAGAGGTTCATGCTACCCTGCAGTCCCAATACGCAAGAAACTACAGTGCTCTGCAGTCTCTGTACACAACTCTGAAGGAGAAAAATGATGAAGAGTCCAAAGTGTTCAGTAATCTGAAGGAATTCTACTGTGATGTTACAAACACACTTCACGGTGAGTGCTCTGCTGCAGGGTTAGTAAACTGTGGGCTCCTTGGTCATCTAATCCCTCATTTTTAATTTGGTCTTTTGTTTCGTTTTCCACAGAAAACACTTGCCCTGTATGTAAACTGGGCTGGAAACGCTTCAAATCCAAGTGTTACTTCCTTTCCATTGAAATTCTGACCTGGAATGAGAGTCGCGATTGGTGCAAGAAAAGGGGTGGACAACTAGTGAATATAGAAAGTTCTGATGTGCAGGTATATTATTTATGCAAGTTGATTTAAGATGACTGTCTTGATAAACTGTATGCTGTAAGTTAAACTGTCAGAAAAAGTGCATTTAAAAAAAAAAAAAGCTTTGAAAGTACATCACAAGAACAATCCAAGAAGACTGAAGCTGTAGTTGAGCTGATTCCTGTAATGGATCTGGAGAGACAGTCAAAGCATTTTAAAGGCTCAGGGCGACTGCCATATTAAGTAAAGTCTCATTGACCCTTTGTTTTTGTGACCACTATGTGAGAAAGTAAAGATTCTGTAAGAGGACTCTTTCCATCTTTCTTCATTCACTGCAACTGACGCCATCAGACTTGCTGTGAATCCTAGACTGCTGTTTCTTCTTTCTTGCCTGCAGGAGCTCTTAGAATTGCCATTTCTACCTTACGTTTACATACATTTCTTGGTTTAGATTGGATATCTGGGAGATACGTAATGGACAAAAGGGTCACTGGTGATGAGTTAGTCAACTAGTATAATAAGCAATTTAAGATTTGCTCATCATTGTTTTATGAAAAATCACTAGGGGCCTCATGTATAAATGGTGCGTACGCACAAAAATGTTGTGTAAGCCTGTTTCCACGTTCAAATTGCGATGTATAAAACCTAAACTTGGCGTAAAGCCACTGTGGCAGATGCCTGGCAGCCGGGACACCTTGGAGGACCGGAAGAGGGCGTATGCCTACCTTAGACCACGTGGGGGTGACCACCCTGGTTGCTATTGGGACCACGGGTACAGAGCTTTGGTACAGAGCTTTGAAGCTCAACCTTGTAAGGGTCCGTGGTCTCCCTTTCTTTTTTAGATCCACATCCCTGACACGGCTTTATAAATAAACTGAAATTAACTGCACATTGTTTATTAGTTTAATGCATCCGATTGTAATTAACCTGTAACAATATAATGGTCAAACAATTCCAGATACCATAGCTGCTCTAGCGTTGTTACTCTCACTGCACCTCCTTCTTCTTCTTTCAGCTGCTCCCGTAAGGGTTTGCCACAGCAGATCATCTTTTTCCATATTACTCTCACTGCACCACTCAGAGTATTTATATCACTGGATCTGAGTGTGAATCACAGCTCTACTTCAGCTGATTGGAAAGAGAATTATCGGGATACACCATCAAGCACACGCTACTTCAGCTAAGCTGTCTATTGAACTGCTATCATAACGACAAACGCTTCAGAGCCTTTACTGTATGCGTTGAGGACCTCATTGGTTTTGGTTAGCGCGGAAGCCGCTTACCAAATTTCGTGAAGATGGGGCCATAAATAAGAAAGTTCAACATGGCGGATGTTGTTGACCGTTATGACCGTTAGGTTCAGAAACAGTTTCATCCCAAGAATTCTAAATACACTCAATCAGCCCATCAAGTGCTCCTTGTAGAACTGTCTGTACTTATAAGTATGATTACATCTCTGTAAACTTGCACTATAATTATAATATTACACAACCTGAGCCACTTTATAAAGCACATATTTACATATGATGACAATATCATTTTTAAGATGAAATGCAGCAAAATATGTTTATTATATTATACAGATAAAACTTTAACTTCATTTAAATATTCTATATTGTTAATAATTAAACATGTGAGGATACGATGCTACAGAGCTAGCGAGGAGCTGGTGCTGCCGTGAGGAAGGACAGAATAATTAAACATGTATTATGAAGATATTTCAATGTTCCTTAAAAGTTTTGAAATGTTGCAATGAATTATTTCATTGAAGGCCGCGCAGCATCTCGCATGAGACATGAACAATCACGGTGCCACCGTGTTCCCATGTTTAATAACATGATTTAACTCCTATCATCATGAAAATATCACATATAAATTTCAGTATTTTAATTATTCAGAGAGCTGTAATATCATGAATGTGATGGATTCTGTGTCCTTTCGGAGGAAGAGAAAGCCTGTTTAAGAAGCACGTAGTGATTCACACATAGAGCACATAGAAGATCAAATACAAAACAAAGCATTTAACGTGCTAATTTAGTTACGTTGGAATTTGAGGAAGTAGTAAATTAAACGATTTAAAGATTATGTTTATGACGTTCTACTTTAATGACAAATAAACTACGTGATTAAAGTGGAAATTTCAAAATTAAAGTTGACATTTCGTACTTTTTTCCCACTGTGCGCCAATTTTTTTCTCTGTACCATACACTCAGACAGTGGGCTACGACTCGCCTTTGAATGGTGACTTTGATATCTGACAACTTTTTTATTTTGGGCACTGTGCGACTTTCAGAACTTGAGCTTTCGAGTTTCTCTGACACTGTGTGTCACTCGATCAACTTCCTTTTGTTGTTTATACCACTGTTTAAACGAGCAAATAGTATGTTTGTCCTTTCTTCCACTTGGTATTCGCTGAAATTCTTCTATTTCCCCCATACTTTTGCCATTGCCTTTTCACAGAATGCTGAGCTTAAGGGCTATTTATGTTGATTTGCATATTCAAAGAGGTGTAATTCTGGGAGCAGTTGGGGTGGGGCAGCAGGCGCTTGCATGTGCATTACTTTTCACGCTGACTGGGATTTATGGAGCAGAAGAACATGGAAGTTGGCGTTCACACAGATTTATGCATCTGGAATTTTTTGTATGTAAGAACATTTCTGCTTTTGTCCATACTCCATGTTATAGTGTGAATTCAACACACGGTGTTATGCATGAGGCCTCAGGTGACCATTGCATCTCTCCAAATAAAACACAGAATTGTACTGAACTGCCCTTCTGAGGTGATAGGCCCCTGTTAAGACCCAAATCAGTACAAAAGTCTGCAGATTCCATCATTGGTTGATATCCATTGGGGGTTTGGGATTTTTGTGAAGTTTCCTCCAGGGATGTCATATTTAACATCTAGTATCTCTGTTAGCAAACTGACACATTATTTGTGTTGGACATCACTTCCATTTGCTCAAGTGACACATTAGCTCTGTTTATTATAAAAGCAGGTGACACACTGAGAGTTTAGTCTGTTCATTGCATTTATAAGGGGAGATTCAGGTAAATATATATTAAAGTAAAAAAGGAGCTAAAATGTGTTTAATTGATTGTGATTAAGAGAAGACAATTCAGTTTAATAAGGACACATGCAAATTCAACTGGACAACTTCTCTTTGTTTTCTTATCAGAATTTTTTAAGATATCACGCTGATGTCGTCAGAGGTAGAGAGAGTTATTATTGGATTGGCCGATATGACCTCAACAAAGAAAAGGAATTTGGACCTGTAGACTTCCAACAGGTAAGAAGACTCCTTTCAGTCCGAGACGTCTCACTTTGACTGAATGAGCTTCAAAACCGTATTAGGCAGGAGCAGAAGGGGGTTACCTACAGATGACACTTTACTGTTATTAGAGGAGAATAACAAACTGTTTCCTATCTTATTTAATAACATAAAACAGAAGAACGGAGAATGGATGTCAAAATAATTTGTGCCTTTCTGACATTATTGAATCACAAAGCATTATTTGTATAATTATTACATAAATATGGCCGGTGACTGCTGACTTCACATTTACCGACTCCTTTCTCTAAATCCTGCCACTAATGCTGGCCTTCCACATGTAGTCATGAATGTTGTTTCATAGAGCTCTGAAGACAATAATGAAATATGTTACACAATGATAAACACTTTACAGTGCAATAAACCAAACTACAACTAAATAAGCGAGAATGTCATTTCTGAACTTAAACACCCGGCTGAGGTAGGAGTGTGAATGGGCAGAAAGTGGATTACAGCAGGTGGAATAGCTGACATATAATAGGCGATTATGGGATATTGTTGGTTTTAAAGAGTTCACTCATCCATACAACTGTATTCCTGTCTGCAGTATGCAACTGAGGGAGCTGGACACCATCCAGACAGGAAAGAGCCCAAAATCTGCCCAAATGGGCAGCCAAACTATGAAATGAGCCGAGTACCATATGCTTGGGCAGAGCTTCACCACGTTGCCCCAAATTCATCTTCATTTCTTATTAATGGTGTAAGTACAATGTGATGACTTATTAAGTTTTAGTTCATGTTATTATCACGTACACACTTAACAATTCACATATCCCATAAAGCAGTAAGAACATTTCAATACCAAGAAGAGATGAGGAGTCCAATACAACACATGAAATGTAACAACAGATGAACGATACAAGAAACAGGTGGGCTGTCATCAGTATGTGTCTGTCATGTGTAGTGATGGTGTTTCATCTTATAGTAAGGGAAGGCCTTGCCCTCATTTATTTTCATAGATATAGTTATGCATGTTTGGTTATTTTTTTCTGGGTGGCACAGTGGTAGCACTGCCTACCTGCAGTAAGAAGACAATGATTCCCCAGTCCTCCCTTCTCTGAGTTCACATGTCCTGTCCATGTCTGTGTGGTTTTCGTATGTCTGCTCCACAAACACACACATTCAGTGGGTTGGCGATGCTAAATTGGCCCTAGAGTGTGTGTCTCTCTGGTTCTCTGTTCAGGGATTCTTCTGCCTTGGGCTCCTATTCAGGATGAAGTCGGTTTAGAAAATGGAAGGACAAGGGCTTTTGGTTGCTGTCTCAAATGTCTTCATTTTTAAACTGAATTGTCAGGAAATGTTAAAATGTAAAATTGTATTTGCCTGAATTAGTTTAGATCAGATTTTGAGCTGTAGTGTTTAACAAGCTCTAAAATGAGATCATCAGAATAGTTAAGGGTCACAAGGGACACGGCAGCTGATGGCCGCACAAAGAAGAGCAGTTGCCACCCTGTAATAAAGGCTAGCGAGGCCATGGCGCTTTAGTCTTGAATAGAAAAGGCCAAGTCTTCAGAATCATCAGAGGCCTGGTAAAGTGAACTAGTGAGTCGTGTTTCTGAGGACGGCTACTGGAAATTATCAGAAGTGTATTCAGCCAGAAAGCAGGAAGCAATGGCAGCATTTCTAGACATCACCCTGAAAGTCAAGGCAATTAACATGGAAAAAATGGTGAAGTTACACAAATCACAATGAAGGCTTTGACATACAGTATTCATTCATTTTACAAATATAAGTTGTTTTTGAACTCCATGGAATATTATGTCTTGGAATATCTATGAAACCATAAAAAGTGTGTCTGCAAATGTTGTGAGACCTTTGTGCTAAATACAGTACCTTATATCCAGTATATTTATAAATGTAGAGTTGTTTCATTTCCATCAGAATATATAAATAAAGAGTTTGTCAGCTGTAATACAATCTTCCACAAAGACGATCACGACTTAGTTTGTGGTGGGTGTTGGAGGGTCAACATCCAGTATGGTTTCTGTTATAAATAAATGTTCTTTATCATTTTGTTTAATTCACGCACCATGGCAAAGTCAGGCCCCAGACTGCCTGTGTGCAGTGAGTATTGAATTTCAGTTTATTAGCCACACTACTGACTGACAGTCCTCTTTGCTGCACAGCCTTGTGGCCTTTCATTTGTTATATGTCTAAACTTGGAGTGATGCATGTGAGGCTAACAAGGTCAGTCAGTTCAGAAGAAGACATATTAAATAACTCATCTTTTGTTTCAGACCCCATGATGACGACAAAGAAGCCTGTTTGGAGATAGACTTGGAGTCAACAAAGGTGGAGATTCCTAAGTGTACTAATCTTATTTACTGGATCTGTGAGTCCGATCTGTTTCTGCTTCATATTTAAACTGCTATCAAGAGTTCCAGCCACCTGCCAGAGCTTCTGTCTTCAGGAATCGTAAGGATGACTTCATCAGTAAATCACAGAGCTGCTAGTCTGAGCAGAGTCCAGAAGGTCACCTCACTTTGTTATGCAGGTGACAGAGATAGTGAGTGACAACATACTCGATATACAGGACTGGCAGGAAATGAAAGCTGTCATCTTATTGTAATCTCAGTCTTGTTCTGTGACTTCTTCATAGTTCTGACTGAATAGACCCCTGGAACCTGAACTGCACAAGGTAGTTATAGATAGCAGATGAAATGATAAAGCTTCATTTACATGCAAGTAGAAAATGCACGGTTCCTGATTTTTTTTTAAAACTATTTTGTATTTCTTTAATAAGCAACACACGGAAATCCTTTCAACATTTAGGAAAATGAAAATACGTTACCAGCCTGTGTTTGTCTTGAGTGATGTGCTAAAGTATTTACACCCCTTCCCAGTGTTTTCTGTTTTTGCATATTTTACATAACGTATGGCCTCAGACCTTCACAAAAAACGCAATATTAGGAAAAGGAAACCTGTGGAAAGACACAATACAGTTTTTAAATCATTGATTTCTTTATTCAGTGAACAAAGTTATTATCCAGCACCTCTGATGATAAGGTGTCATTGTCCACAGACTTTCAATACTTGGCTGCTGCGACTTTATCAGCACTAATATGAACTAAACACTCTGTAATTTATCATTTGAGATCAGACTTTCATGTTACTGTTGAGTGATAGCCCGCTGGTCTTTACTTTCATTCAGATACATTCAGAGTCTATGAGCATAAACTGTTCATTTCTGCACTTCTGTTAGTATAAGTTATAAGTCTGACCAGCTCTGAAACTCTGTGTGTCCTCTGAGCCATTCAGCTGTAGGTTTTCTTTTTTGTTGTAGTGTATTGTCCTGCTGCGTAATCCTGCTACACCTTGGCTTCAGGTCTTGGACAGAGGACTGGCCATTCTCCTAAAAAATATTCTGGTTCTTTCAAAAGCAAGTCTTTACACACTGAGGCAGCAGCAAACACCCTCGTTAATCACTATCACTCCCATATTTTATTGTAGGTATGAAGTTCTTATTGTTCAATGCTGTGTTAGTTTACTGCAGACCTAGTGGGACTTGCGCCAGTCGTTATTACAAGAGGCGTGAAGATGATTCAGGTGATTCTGAACAATTTTGAGATGAGCACCACATCTGCTTTTGGACAGCAGAGTTTTTCTTTGTCTTACTTCTCTCCCATGAGTCCTGCTTTTACTCTTCATCTTTCATTCAATAGAGTCATTAACACTGACCTTAGATGAGGGGTAGACAGGGCTGAAGGTCTTTGGAATTTTTTCGAGAATCCTCTGTGACTTCTTGACTCAGGCACTGCTGTGCCCTTGAGTGACTTTTGGCAGGCCAGCTTTTCCTATGAAGATGTTGCTTTTTTCTGAATGTCTTTGCTTTTTGAGATGATGGCTCTCACTGTGGTGCCATGGAGTCACAGAGCCTTAGCAATGACTAACACTTTCCTGATTTCACTTGCGTTTTTCTTCATCTCATCCAAGATTTCCTTGAATCAAGACTTAATGTTCTTCTAGAAACCTTATGGTGACAACTTTACACTTTTGATTAGCGGCAACATATAGTGAGAGAAATAGTTATTTAATCCCTTGCAGAAATTGTAAGTTTGTACCTTTACAAAGAAATGAACAGTCTCTAATTTTTATGGTAGTTTCATTATAATGGAGAGAGATAGAATATCAAACAAAAATCCTGCAAAAAAACACATTACATAAAAGTTATAAATTGCTTTGCATGTCATTGAGTGAAATAAGCATTTGAGCCCCTACAACCCAGACAGAATTCTGGCTCCCACAGATTGGCTGTGTCCCATGTTTCTTGTAGTTGGTCACCAGGTTTGCACACTCCTCTTTACAGAAACTCTCTAAATCCTTTAGGTTTCTTGGCTGCCGCTTGGCAATTTGAATCTTTAGCTCCCTCTGCAGATTTTCTATAGGATTAACATCTGGAGACGGGCTAGGCCACTCCATGACCTTAATCTGCTTCTTCTTTAGCCTCTTTTGTTGCCTTGGTGATTATGTTTTGGGTCATTGTCATGTTTAAAGACCCACCCATGACCCATCTTCAGTGTTGTGGCTGAGAGAAGGAGGTTCTCGTCCAATGTTTTAAGGTACATGGCTCTGTCCTATTGGGCCATCAATGTGGTGAAGTCATCCTGTACCCTTAGCAGAAAAACAGACCCAAAGCATAATGTGCCCACCTCTGTTCTTGACTGCGTGGATGGTGTTCTTTAGGCCATATTCAGCATTTCTCTTCTTCTAAATACGGCAGGTCGAGTTTCAGTTCCATCAGACTACAGCACTTTCTGCCAAGCCTTCTCTGAATCATTTAGATGTTCACTAACAAACTTGCGGGAGTTGCAAAATTTCAACTCATTACAGCTTAGTGTGTTACCAATGGTGTTCTTAGTGACTATGGTCCCCAATACCCTCAGATCATTAACAGCCTCCTCCCATGTAGTTTTGAGCTGATCCCTCACCTTTTTCATAATCATCTTCACCCCATCAGGAAAGATCTTGCATGGAGCTCCAGACAGAGGGTGATTGATGTTCATTTTATATTTCTTCCATTTCCAAATAATTACAGCAACAGTTGTCACCTTCTCACCAAGCTTCTTGCTGATGGTCTTGTAGCCCATTGTAGCCTTGTGCAGGTCTACAGTCTTGTCCCTGATGTCCTTTGAAAGCTCTTTGGTTTTGTCCATGGTGGTGGAGAGGCTGGAATGGTAGAATTTGATTCTGTGTAAAGGTGTGCTTTACACACATCACGAGTTGAGATCAGGTGTATCTGTTATTGATTGATTGTAATCCGTGTGCCCACATGGGCACACAGCCAGTCTGTGGGAGGCAGAATTCTGGCTGCGTTGTTGGAGATCAAATACTTATTTGACTCAATGCCATGCAAATAAATTTATAACATTTACATAATGTTTTTTCTGCACTTTTGGTTGATTATCTATCTCTCTCCATTAAAATGAAACTACCATAAAATTAGAGACAAATTTCATTCATCAGGGAATCAAATAATTATTTCTCCCACTGTACATTGAGGTTTAGATTCAATTAGGCTGGCTGTGTCTTGTTATCCGTTATCTTTGCTCAGCTGTTTGTGCGAATCACTAAAGAGACACTTCTCTTGCACATGGCAATACAACTGTCGAGTTACTTTATTTCTTTAATATTTTAGGCAACAACTTATAAATGGTGTTATATGTTTACTCTTAAACCGCGTCATTTAATATTACATTTTGTGTAATGATCTGAAGCCATTCATTATGACAAACATACAAAAAAGGAGAACATCTGGAAGGGAGGAAAAACGTGAACATCCCTGTGTATTTATCTAAATCAGGGCTACCATCTTGAAAAGCATTTACACCATTCTGTATTATTAATGTACAATTCATAACACAAGTTTTATCACTTATGGGCTCTCTTAAGCCAGCTACTGATGATTTGAATTGAGATAATATTGTCAGTGCTATTCATATTGATGTTGTTTGTTTTTTTTTTTTTGCTTATGTCTTGGTTGCTGAACTCTGTTATTTCAAAACTCAGTAGTTTTTATTTTATTGTCCAGTATATATTTATCATCTAGCATGTTTGTTCTTGAGGTCCATCTTATAAATGATCTTGCATTGCCCTGTTTTGTCGTGTTGATTTGCATTATATTCTTAATTTGAGATGCTGTGCTCTGAGGTACAGTTTCATTCTGTTTGGGAAGGCTGAATTAATGGGCTACTCAAAGGAGGAGGGAAGTTTGAACATAATTTTTGGGGTGAGTCATTAGTGTAATGTTGTATATTCAAGTATTGAGTAAACCAATAAAATCAGTAAGTTGATAGCAATTGACTGTAAGTGTACATTTCTAGTATCCTGACTGAATGAATGAATGAATGAATGAATGAATGGTGGTTTGAGAATCTGAAGTGTGGTAGGGACCATCCATATTGAAACAGTGGAGTTGGCCTTCCTTGCCAGGGCCATCTCTGAAGTGGGAATTAGAAAGGAGAACGTTGGTTCTGCTGCGTAGAGATGAGGTCTTTTATGAGTTCCAAAGCAATGGATTGTAAAAGCACCCTGTTGAGTAAACACTGGATGAATGTAAATGGTCTTACAATGGTATAGGATAACCACTGGCTTGGAGACAAGCGTGAGATTAAGCTCCAGAACCCAAATAGTGGGCGACGAGAGGCATAATAAAGTTTCAAGCACATAGAATTGTGAATGAGAACATACACTTGAGGGAAGAAATATTTTGCAGATACCCATTTAAATAGTTAAAAAAATAAATGGAATAATAAGTTGATAAACTATAGATACACTAGCTCAGTGAGTACAGGATCGGCTAGGGAGATGACAAAATGTGTGAAAGTTAGGCTCAAGAGGTTTATAACAAAGAACAAATATTAACAGAATAAACAGTGCAGAGAATCCTGTGGATAAAACAAGATTGGAGAAGTAAAGACTACAAGTAAAAAGCAAAAGGTAAAAATTCATTGTACTCAACTCTTTGACTGTGGACCATTGACTGCGCAGAGCCCGTCTTGAGCATTCTGAGCAGTACGTTTTTCTGGTGATGTCAGCTGATCCTTCTCTTGATGTGTCAGGCCCCCAGTCTCTCTGTCTTAAAAAGGACCACTTGACATAAATGACAGAGCATGAGTGTGGGGAAAAACTATAAGAGAAAATAACACAGACACAGGAGTGTGGATCAGAGGGACATTCAGGAACGACTAATTCATTTTAAAAATATTTTGATGCCAAGGGAAGATGTCAATGAAATTTATGAACAGGAAATTGTCTTAAGTATAGATCTGAGCAAAGAATCAGAAAAAGAGCATAATGAAAAAAATGGAAAAAGTCAGAAAGGAGTTTGAGGAAAGGATGAAGGAAGAGTGTGGGCAAGATGTGGAACATGCACAGTAGACAAAGTGCACTCGGGACTGTGAGGACCTGAGGCCATTGAAAAAATACAGTATGGGTGACACTCAGATGCCAGTGTTAATGTTAATCAAAGGAACAAGAGCTCATTATGTTACAAGGAGAGCACAAGACTTAAAGAGCCTGGTGGCCAGCCTCCCTAACATACACGAGGGTGGAGGGCAATGGATTAGTGCATTTGAAGAAAAAACAATGGGAATGCTGCGGTGCTGAGGTGAATGAAAGTGATGTTGGCAAGAACAGTGAATACTAGCCAAATGGAGGGCATACTGTAAAAATTTAACCTTACTGGCATCATAGACACACTACAGTATGGTTTCCCAACCTCATTCCTGTGGCTGCAGGTTTTTGTTCCAACCAGATTCTGTTTTTAATTGGACTCCTGGGATAATTAAGTGATGTGTTATTTCTGAAAGTTCTGTATTTTGGGAACAATATAGAAATTAGAAAACTTAATTTGGTAAAAAATATATATATATATATATATATATATATATATATATATATATATATATATATATATATATATATATATATATATATATATATATATATAGTGGTCTATGACCTGCTTGTCATCATGGCCAATATCCCCAGGCTGCCAGATGGAGCTCTCCCTGCAGCATGGAGGTGCCCCAGTTGCCAGCAGGGAATCATGGACTATGGAGTTTTCCCTTACAAACCTGCTGGATACCCCAGGGGCCAACAGAGGACGCTGCAGGGAGGCCTAGAGAGTCACATGTGCCCTCTAACCCGGAAGTGCGTCATAGGTAAAGCGACTAAGGAAGTGACGTGCTTCCGGGGTGAAGAAGGACTTTTTATCTGACCCGGAAGTAATAAGAAATAACGAACTAAAGGACTGCGGGAACACTTCCGTGTCAGGGGATATAAAAGACTAAGAAAGACACCAGAGTGTCGAGCTGAGCTGGGTGGTGGGAGGGCAACGCATCTGGGAGTTGTGGATTGTTTATTGTGATTGTTTTGAGTATATTATTAATGAGTACTGTGGAGAGGTGGGTGCTTTGTGCACTGATGTTAATAAATATATTCTACTTTTGGACTTTTATTTTGTGTCTGGAGTCTTGGACATGTAAAATGTACCAAACAGTTTATATGGAATTTTTTTTTTTTATTTTAACAATATTTTCTTCTTGATTTTCATTCTACTTTTCTAGGTTTTCTAATTGTTTACTTAATCCATTATTTACTAATTAAAGGGAATGATGCTAAAGTACTTGCAGCCTTTGATTATTCAGTGTTGTTTGCCAGCGTTTCTGCTCTGCTTATTTTTAATTGTCATTAATAAGATACAATGAAGGGGAAAAACTGCACAGAGAAAGGGAAAAATATAATGCAATCAACAAAAGAGAGTTAAGCATTTAAATCTACAGCAAAAAATATTTCTAAATGTAAAAATCATGCTGCTGTGCTTTTCTGAATGTAGAATAAAAGAAAAATAATACCAGCTAATTGAATAATATCAGTGCTATCAGGTGTTGTCACTAATTAGGAATCAGGTTGGAACAAAAACCTGCAGTCACAGGGGGGCCACAGGACCGAGGTTGGGAAACAATGCATTACAGTAAGGTTTGATGAAAATACTTCTAACACCATCAAAATGAAGTTTGGAGGGTCATGAGACAGGACTACCCCTTGAAGTTTGAAATGAAAACACTAAAAGCAGAGACAACAGGGGACACTGAGAATCCAGTTGCTTATGTCTACAAGAAACTGCAGAGATGGAAACTGGAAACTGCAAAAGATCCAGAAGTAGACCCTTGAATGACTACACTATTCAGAGTTACAATATGTGAAGCACTACCTGATCCAGTAAAAAGCAAATTAGCAAATGAGAAGATACAGTGAGAATGAACCATAGAACACGTAGAATTCTGTTACTGTGTCACTCATGCTGTGGAAAAGCAAAGACAAAATAAAAAGAGAAGATCAGGAAAAAGAGGTCCAAAGAAAGATAGCTCAGCTACAACTAGGGAAATTGGGAAACAGAAATAAAAAGGAAGTGCAAGCACCAATATCAATTATCCTAGAAGAAAATAAATCAATGACACTAGTGGTTTCTCCAGCATGTGCTCCATATCTGGTATCTGCCAGAGGTCCTGCTGCGCCACCGACTCCTGTTAATGTATATGTCCACAACCAAACTGGGCTAAGATACAGCCAAAGGTAAAATGAGTAATGTTGAGAGATACACCTGGGGCCTCATGTAAAAATGGTGCGTACGCACGAAAATGTTGCGTACTCCCGTTTCCACTCTCACATCACAATGTATAAAAACTAAACTTGGTGTAAAGCCACACACATTTTCATGTCAGCTAAATCCTTGGCATACGTAGGTTCTCCGCTTGGTTTAGCAAACTGGCGGTACCCAGTGTCAAAGCAGTGCTTTTGTTCCAATGTGGTTTCCCTTTCTTTTTTAGATCCACATCCCTGACGTGGCTTTATTACATACACTGAAATGAACTGCATACTTTTTACTAGTTTAAATCATCTGATTGTAATTAACCTGTAACAATATAATGGTCCACGGAATGGCCAGATTATTCCAAATACCATAGCTGCTTTAGCATTGTTACTATTAGTGCACCACTTATCCCACTGTATCTGAGTGTGGAATCACAGCTCTACAACAGCTGATTGGAAAGAGAATTATCGGTATATAGCATCGAGCACACCCCTCAGTGTGCTGTCTAATTAAACTGCTCTCATACGGCAATCACTTCAGAGCTTTACTGTACGGACCTCACAGTTCAGAAACAGTTTCATCCCAAGAACTATAAACGCACTCAATCAGTCCATCAAGTGCTCCATGTAGAACTGTTTGTACTTATAAGTACAATCACCTTACTGTAAACTTGTGATACAGTTATAATATTACACAACCTGAGCCACTTTATAAAGCACCTATTTACATATGATAACAATATCATTTTTTAAGATAAAATGCAGCAAAATATGTTTATTTTATTATACAGATAAAACGTTAACATCATTTAAATAATCTATATTGTTAATAATTAAACATGTGAGGACATGATGGATAGCGGTGGCGATGGTCTGGCGCTCTCTTCAGGGAATATTCGTGCCTCGTGCTGTTTGCTTGTTGGGTCTGGTGCGACCCTGGATGGATAGATGGATAGAATAATTAAACATGTACTATGAATATAATTCAATGTTCCTTACATGTTTTGAAGAATCGGCGATCTCAGCTTACAGGTGGCTTTACATCTATTACAGAGCTGATTGTTTGACGATTGGGTATTTGGAGAAAGAAATGGAAGGACAGGAATTGGTGGTTGAAAGAGACAGTACTACTGCAATAAATTATTTCATCGAAGGTCGTGTGCAGCGCAGCAAGCATCTTGCGTGAGACAGGAACAATCTCACTCATCGCTCATCACTATCACTGCACCACCATGTTCCCATGTTTAATAACATGCCTTAATTCCTGTCATTATGAAAATGATATCAAGTATACATCTCAGTACAGAAATTGTTCAGAGAGCTGTAATATCATGAATGTAATGGATTCCGTGTCCTGCTGGAGGAAGAGAAAGTCTGTTTAAGAAGCATGTAGTGATTCACACACATAGAGCACATAGATGATCAAATACAAAACTAAGCATTTAACGTGTTAATTTATGATTTTAAGATTAAGTTTATAATGTTCTACTTTAATGACAAAATAAATTAAATGATTAAAGTGGAAATTTTGAAATTAAAGTTGACATTTTGTACTTTTTTCCCGCTGTGTCCCTATTTTTTCTTTTCTCTGTACCCCAATAAGCTTCCATATGACTTTCAGATGATGGGGTACGAATCGCCTTTTCACAGTCACTTTAATATCTGACAAATTCTTTTTTATTTTGGGCTCTATGCAACTTTGTGAACTTCAACTTTTGAGTTTCTCCGACACTCTATATCAGGAATGTCAAACTCAATACCATTGGTGGGCCGCACTGTAACAAATACTATTATACAAATTTGCTTTAGCTTTCTTTCCAATACTGAAAAGTTTAAAAAATGTAACATTTAAAGTTTAAAGAAAAGCAATTTATTTCCATACAACAGCGTACAATTAGAGTCTTAGCTAGGTCCTTATATTATTATATCCATCCATCCATTTTCCAACCCACTGAATCTGAACACAGGGTCACGGGGGTCTGCTGGAGCCAATCCCAGCCAACACAGGGCACAAGGCAGGAACCAATCCTGGGCAGGGTGCCAACCCACCACAGGATACACACAAACACACCAAGTACACACTAGGGCCAATTTAGAATCGCCAATCCACCTAACCGGCATGTCTTTGGACTGTGGGAGGAAACCGGAGCGCCCGGAGGAAACCCACGCAGACATGTGGAGAACATGCAAACTCCACGCAGGGAGGACCGGGAAGCGAACTCGGGTCTCCTAACTGCGAGGCAGCAGCGCTACCACTGTGCCACCGTGCCGCCCTATTATCATATTATATTCATTATATTATTTTCTTTGCTTATATACGAGGTGTTGCAGAAAAGTAATGAGACTGGCAACACTGCAAGCGATCTGGCAACGCTGCGCTGTTGTCCTTGATAGAGCCCGTGTATCAGTACCCTCCCATAGCTCAGTGCGAGTTTCAACTCCTTCCGTTAACTACGTGATTTTTGTGACTGCTATTAGCGAAGTTGTGTTTTGGTTGTGCGTCACACAAAATGGAACAGCGAAATTTGGAGCAACGTTGTGCCATTAAATTTTGTGTTAAGCTTGGAGATTTGGATTTTTTAATACAATCCTGAGACCAAGAGGCAAAGTCAGGAGTGGCACACTGCAAACTCTCCTCGACCAAAGAAAGCTCGAATGAGCAAATTGAAGATCAAATCAATGCTGATTTGTTTTTTTGACAAAAGGGGAATCGTCCACAAAGAATTTGTTCCTCCAGGACAAACTGTCAACCAAGTTTTTTATAAAGACGTCCTTGAAAGGCTCAGAAAAGGGTCATTCGCGTGAGACCAGACATTGCAGACAAATGGATGCTCCATCATGACAATGCCACATGTCACACTGCCCTCTCCATAACAGAATTTTTGAGCTTAAAATGCATTCCTGTGGTTCCCCAGCCCCCTTATTCACCTGACCTCAGTCCTTGTGACTTTTTCCTAAACTGAAAAATGTCCTCAAAGGACGTCATTTCGGGACTTTAGAAAACATCCAAAAGAGTGTAACGGACATGCTGAAGACCATACCGGTTGAAGACTTCCAGCGCTGCTACCAACAGTGGGAACAACGTCTCCATCGGTGTGTAGCTGCCCTATGGAACTACTTTGAAGGGGATAACATTGATGTTTGAAAAAAATAATAACTTTGGTAAATAAAAAATCAGTCTCATTACTTTTCTGCCACACCTCGTAGCTTATTGCTTATATAGGAGTATTACAGTGTGAGGTCTATTTCTTTTGTCCCGGCACTTGGCATCTCTTGTTAGTAACCAGTTTGTCAATATCAGGCTTGAAATCTTGTGCAGCTGCAACTTTTATGAGGGATGAAAGGTACTCGACAGTAAGTCTTGAGTGATGCGGGGTTTTGGTAGCTTTCATTAACGAAAACAACTGCTCACAAAGGTAAGTGCTTCCGAACATAGACAGTACTCTCAATGCCAACTTACCGATCTGCAAATAGAAGGGTGACGGGTAAGCATACAAGCCTGGCAGACGAACTTCGTTGTATTTTGCCTTCAGAATAGAATCTGATTGCATTTGGATATTCTCAGGCTCATTCTCAACGTTGTAAAAGAACGGCACAAAGTCCTGTTCGTGTGAACTGAAATCACGAAAACGCTCACTGAATTCATTGCTCAGTAATTCAAGTTGGAAAACAAATCCTTCAAAAATCTAATTTTACTTTACTAAGTTTACTTCAAAGTTCTTATTGTAAAATAAGCTGATATGCAAAAAGCCACCTGACCTACACTCATTTTGCAAACGCAAAATCACAAAAATATGTTAATAAACAACTCACCAACCTCTTGCGTCCACTTCAGATCTTCAGCTGTAGTCTGCACTGCTTGTTGCAATACTAGCGCAAAATTACATAAAACTAGAGCAAACAAACGTGAAAATATGCAAGCTATTACTACTCGTGATGGTCAGTTCTGCCCAGTGGCCAGTCTCAGCAGCCCAGCCAGTAGTGTAGCCTAGCAGGGGAGGCTCTAGGCTCTTGGAGGCCCAGGGCAGAGAAAGAATCGGTGGCCCCTTCGCCCACCAATGTCAATATGGTATCTTATGCACGGTGGATGGCTACGTCCATTGCAGACACTGCATAGCCACCTTGTGCTCATTACACACTTCTATATGCGTGTGTCTGTAACTTGAAAACCAACTGCTCCGACTCTAGTGACATTAGTAAATACAGCGTACTAATTAACAAGAAACAAAATGTTTTTCGGCCACATTGCCATCAGCTGTGTCGTTTTCTCTTTCTGTTTTATATTCAATATATATTGGCGTGGCGGCCCCTGGGATTTGGCGGCCCTGTGCAGGTGCACAGTTTGCACATGCCTAAGGCCGCTCCTGCTGCAGCCTAGCATTTCAGTTGTCACGTTGCAGCTCATTAACTTTGGTCAAAGCTCGTGGCTATACTAGCAGATAACGTTTCTGGTACCGTAATGCCATGAGAAAACACGCTTTTGTCAGAAGGCAGAAGTAAGAACAGTCAATAAGTAACGCCGAAGATGCAGAATGATTCAATCACAAATGATAGTAATCATTTTGTACAAGTTCAGTGCTAACTAGGATCTCTTTTGCGGGCCACATGCAGCCCGGGGGCCGCGTGTTTGACATGCCTGCTCTATATAACTCGATTAACTTTCTTTTGTTGTTTATACCACTGTTTAAACCAACAAATAGTATGTTTTTCCTAGCCTCCACTTGGTATTCACTGAAATTCTTCTATTTTTCCCGGGGTGCTTTTGCCCTGTCTTTTCACAGAACTTTGAGCTTAAGGGCTATTTATATATTTGCATATTCAAAGAGGCGTAATTCTTTGAGGAGTTTGGGAGTGGCGACAGGCGCGTGCACATGCGTTACTTTTCACACTGAGCAAGATTTATGGTGCGGAAGACATGTGGAAGTTTCCGTACACACAGATTTTTGCATCTGGATTTTTTTGTGCATACACACATTTCAGCATTTGTCCGTACGGCATGTTTTAGTGTGAATTCTTTGCACCCCATTATGTATGATGCCCCTAGTGTGTGTATTGTGGATGTGAACAGCCAGGACATTCAAGAAGAATTCTCCATTAAACCCATGACCACAAGGCTCTGATCAATTAGTTAGAAACATGGGTACCAGCAGCAGCCTGCTTCTGAACTAACCTATGGTATGGGTTCAATTAAGAAATCTAGAGATGCTCAGAGAGTTGTAATTAGGAAGGACAGCATCCAGTATTAATAGAGATCTCAGATCTTTTTCTTCTTCATCTTTTGGCTGCTCCCGTTAGGGGTTGCCATAGTGGATCATCTTTTTCCTTATCTTCCTGTCCTCTGCATCTTGCTCTGTCACACCCATCACCTACATGTCCTTTCTCACCACATCCATAAACCTACTCAAAGTCTTCCTCTTTTCCTCTTGGCAGGTAGCTCTATCCTTAGCACTCTTTTCCCGAAATACCTAGCATCTTTCGTCTGCACATCTCCAAACCAACTAAATCTTGCCTCTCTGACTTTGCCTCCCAACTGTCCCACCTGAGCCGACACCCTAATGTCCTCATTTCTAATCTTGTCCATCCCTGTCACACCCAATGCAGTTTTTAACATCTTTAACTCTGCAATCTCCAGGTCTATCTCCTGCTGTCTGGTCAGTGCCAACATCTCCAACCTCTATAACAAAGCTGGTCTCACCTACTGTCCTGTAGACCTTCCCTTTCACACTTGCTGATAACCATCTGTCACAAATTACTCCTGACACTCTTCTCCACACATCCCAATCTGCCTGCACTCTCTTTTTCACCTCTCTTCCATAATCCCTGTTACTCTGTACTGTTGAATCCAAGTATTAAACCTTATTCACCTTTGCCAACTCTACTCCCCTTATCCTTACCATTCCACTGACCTCCCTCTTATTCACACACATATATTCTCTCTTGTTCCTACTGACCTTCATTCCTGTCCTCTCTAGTGCAGATCTCCACCTCTCCAGGGTTTCTTCAACCTGGTCCCTACTCTCGCTACAGAACACAACGTCATCAGCAAAAATCATAGTCCAAAGGGAGTCCTGTCTAATTTTGTCTGTCAACCTGTCCATTACCATTGCAAATAAGAAAAGGCCCAGAGCCGATCCCTGATGTGATTCTACCTCCACATTGAATGCATCTGTCCCTCCTACTGAATTCCTCACCACTGTGACACTTCCTTCGTACATATCATGTACCACTCTTATATACTTCTCCGCCAATCCCTACTTACTCATACAATATCAAAGCATGATGCAGTGCAACTCCTTCTGGCTTTCTCTATGCTGCTCCATCAAAACACTCAGAGCAAACATCACATCTGTGGTGCTCTTTCTTGGTATAACTCATACTGCTGCTCACTTATCATCACCTCTCTTCTTAACCGAGCTTCCACTACATGTTTCCCATAATTTTATGCTGTGGCTCAAATTGTATCCCGCTGTAGTTACTACAGCTTTATACATCCCCCCTTATTCTTAAAAATTGGTACCAGTACACTTCTTCTTCACTCTTCAGGCATCCTCTCATTTTCCAAGATTCCATTAAACAATCTGGTTAAAACCTCCTCTGCCATTTCTCCTAAACAACAACAACAACATTTATTTATGTACCACATTTTCATACAAAAAAATGTAGCTCAAAGTGCTTTACATAATGAAGAATAGAAAAATAAAAGACATAGTAAGAAATTAAAATAGGGCAACATTAAATAACATAGAATAAGAGTAAGGTCCGATGACCAGGGAGGACAGAACAAACAAAAAAATTCTAGATGGCTGGAGAAAAAAATAAAATCTGCAGGGGTTCCAGGCCACGGGACCGCCCAGTCCCCTCTGGGCATTCTACCTAACATAAATGAAACAGTCCTCTTTGTATTTAGGGTTCTCACAGAAAGACTTGATGATGATGGTCATGTAGACTTCTGGCTTTTAGTCCATCAATGTTGGAGCATCATGATGCTTTGAGTAGGTGGTGGTGGTGCAGGTCGCCACCACAAAGAAACCAGAAAAAAAAACAGAAGAGAGAGTAGGGGTCAGTACAGATTTTTGAGTCACCATGAATAGTTGTTATAATGAATTGAACATACAGAGTATCAGGATTAAATTAAAGTGAAATTATGAGAAGGCCATGTTAAAGTAATGTGTTTTCAGCAGTTTTTAAAGTGCTCTACTGTATTAGCCTGGCGAATTCCTATTGGCAGGCTTTTCCAGATTTTAGGTGCATAGCAGCAGAAGGCCGCCTCACCACTTCTTTTAAGTTTTGCTCTTGGAATTCTAAGGAGACACTCATTTGAGTATCTAAGGTTAAGATTTGGAATGTAAGGTGTAAGACACTGTGATATATAAGATGGAGTGAGATTATTTAAGGCTTTATAAACCATAAGCAGTATTTTAAAGTCAATTCTGAAAGACACAGGTAACCAGTGTAGTGACATCAAAACTGGAGAAATGTGCTTGGATTTTCTTTTCCTAGTTAGGATTCTAGCACTCATAGTAAACGATTTATGTCTTTTTTGAGTAGTCCTGAGAGGAGTGCATTACAGTAATCTAGTCGACTGAAAACAAAAGCGTGAACTAATTTCTCAGCATCTTTCAATGATATAAGAGTTCTAACTTTTGCTATGTTTCTTAAGTGAAAAAATGCTGTACTAGTTATCTGATGAATATGTGATTTAAAATTCAGGTTGCAGTTAACAGTTACCCCTAAGTTTTTTACTTCTATCTTGACTTTTAATCCAAGTTTATTTCTGATAACCTCATTGTATCAATTATTGCCAATCACTAAAATTTAAGTTTTCTCTTTATTTAGCTTGTGAAAATTACTGTTCATCCATTCAGAAATACAAGTAAGACATTGTGGCTCAATGTTGAGAGAGTTGGGGTCATCAGGTGCTATTGATAAGTACAGCTGTGTGTCATCAGCATAGCTGTGGTAACTCACGTTGCGCCCTGAGAAAATCTGATCTAACGGAAGCATGTAGATTGAGAAGAGCAGGATAGACCCAGGATAGAGCCTTGTGGAACACCATATAGGATATCATGTGTCTTTGAGTTGTAATTCCCACAACTAAAAAAGAATTTTCTCCCTGCCAGGTAGGAGTCAAACCAATTTAGGACACTGCCAGAGAGGCCCACCCATTGACTAAGGCGATTTCTAATGTTGTGATCAATGGTGTCAATGCGGCATTCAGATCTAGTAGGATGAGAACAGATAAATGGCCACTGTCTGCATTTACCCGCAAGTCATTTACTACTTTAACAAGTGCAGTTTCTGTGCTGTGATTTGTTCTGAAACCTGACTGAAATTTATCAAAAATAGTATGTTTTACTGAGGTGGTCATTTAATTGCATAATGACTTTTTAACTTAAGAATGTCAGGTTAGAAATAGGTCTAAAATTTTCAAAAGCAGAGGGGTCAAGATAATTTTTCATGAGTAGGGGTTTAACTACAGCAGTCTTAAGACAGCCTGGAAAGACCCCTGTATTTAATGATGAATTTACTATGTCAAGAATACTGTCAATTAGCACGCCCGATACTTCTTTGAAAAAACTTCTTGGTGTTGGGTCAAGGACGCAGGTGGAGGGTTTCAGTTGCGAGATTATTTTATATAAATCAGGTAAATCTATCCTGTTGAAAGAATTTAATTTGTTTATAATGGAGTACTGGGGCTTAGGAGGATCCACAGTGTTGGGGAGATATACTATATTATTTCTAATATCATTAATTTCTTGATTGAAAAATATGGCAATAGCCTCACAGGTTTCACTGGAAATATTTTGGAGGCATTCCTTTGCATTACCTGGGTTTAGTAGATGATCAATCGTAGAGAATAAGACTCTGGGATTACTAGCATTGTTATTTATAATCTTAGAGAAATAGCAGCGACTCTCAAGACGGACTGTGTTATTGTATTGTTATTTTAACATTCAATGTTTCATAGTGTATAGTTAGTTTCATTTTCCTCCATTTATGCTCAGCTCTTCACCATGTTCTCTTTAAATCAGACACTCTTTGGGTTTTCCATGGTATAACAATGCTAGAAGATTTTTTAACTGTCTTTTCAGGTGCAACTACAGTGCATCCAGAAAGTATTCACAGCACATCACTTTTTGCACATTTTGTTATGTTACAGCCTTATTCCAAAATGGATTAAATTCATATTTTTCCTCAGAATTCTACACACAACACCCCATAATGACAACGTGAAAAAAGTTTATTTGAGCTTTTTGCAAATTTATTAAAAATAAAAAATGAGAAATCACATATACATAAGTATTCACAGCCTTTGCCATGAAGCTCAAGATTGAGCTCAGGTGCATCCTGTTTTCCCTGATCATCCTTGAGATGTTTCTGCAGCTTAATTGAAGTCCACCTGTGGTCAATTCAGTTGATTGGACATGATTTGAAAGGTACACACCTTTCTATAGAAGGTCCCACAGTTGACAGTTCATGTCAGAGCAAAAACCAAGCATGAAGTCAAAGGAATTGTCTGTAGACCTCTGCTGCTTTGAAGGTCGCAATGAGCACAGTGGCCTCCATCATCAGTAAGTGGAAGAAGTTTGAAACCACCAGGACTCTTCCTAGAGCTGGCCGGCCATCTAAACTGAGCGGTCGGGGGAGAAGGGCCTTAGTCAGGGAGGTGACCAAGAACCCGATGGTCACTCTGTCAGAGCTCCAGAGGTCCTCTGTGAAGAAAGGAGAACCTTTCAGAAGGACAATCATCTCTGCAGCAATTCACCAATCAGGCCTGTATGGTAGAGTGGCCAGACAGAAGCCACTCCTTAGTAAAAGACACGTGGCAGCCCACCTGGAGTTTGCCAAAAGGCACCTGAAGGACTCTCAGACCATGAGAAACAATGTGGTCTGATGTGACAAAGATTGAACTCTTTGGTGTGAATGCCAGGCGTCATATTTGGAGTAAACCAGACACCGCTTATCAGCAGGCCAATACCATCACTACAGTGAAGCATGGTGGTGGCAGCATCATGCTGTGGGGATGTTTTTCAGCAGCAGGAACTGGGAGACTAATCATGATAAAGGGAAAGATTACTGCATCAATGTACAGAGACATCCTGGATAATAACCTGCTCCAGAGCGCTCTTGACCTCAGACTGGGGTGACGGTTCATCTTTCAGCAGGACAACGACCCTAAGCACACAGCCAAGATATTAAAGGAGTGGCTTCAGGACAACTCTGTGAATGTCTTTGAGTGGCCCAGCCAGAGCCCAGACTTGAATCTGATTGAACATCTCTGGAGAGATCTTAAAATGACTGTGCACCGACGCTTCCCATCCAACCTGATGGAGCTTGAGAGGTGCTACAAAGAGGAATGGGCGAAACTGGCCAAGGATAGGTGTGCCAAGCTTGTGGCATCATATTTAAAAGACTTGAGGCTGGAATTGCTGCCAAAGGTGCATTGACAAAGTACTGAGCAAAGGCTGTGAATACTTATGTACATGTGATTTCTCAATTTTTTTTATTTTTAATAAATTTGCAAAACCTCAAGTAAACTTTTTTCACGTTGTCATTATGGGGTGTTGTGTGTAGAATACTGAGGAAAAAAATTTATTTAATCCATTTTGGAATAAGGCCGTGACATAACAAAATGTGGAAAAAGTGATGCGCTGTGAATACTTTCCGGATGCACTGTATATCAACAGCAGCCCTCACATTAGTATTAAATCTTTCCACCTTACTATTTATATTATCCTCGCTATTATAGTTGCCACTATAAACGGAATAAACACCTCTATGCTTCTACATGTATGTTATCTAGACCAAAGGCCTTTTCATTCTTCATCCTCTCCATAGCTGTCCTTTCTTCCTCCTTGCTAATTCATTGCACTTCCTGATTCATAATCTCCACTTCATCCAACCTTCTCTCTCTTTCTCTATCTCATTCCCTTCATTCTTCAGCCTCTCAAAGTACTCAGCTCACCACACACTCCTCGTTTGTGAGTATGTTTCCATCTTTATCCTTAATCATCCTAACCTGCTGCACATCTTTCCTATTCAGTCTCTCTGTCTATCCAATTGGTACAGGTCCTGTTCTCCCTCCTTAGTGCCCAACCTCTTATACAACTCATTATACACATTTTCTTTAACCTTCATCACCTCTCCCTTCACCTTTTGCCTTATCTCCTTGTACTCCTGTCTTCTTTCTGCATCTCTGTTACTATCCTACTTCTTCTTTGCCATCCTCTTCCTCTGTATACTCTCTTGTACTTCCCATTGCACCACCAGGTTTCCTTATCCTCTTTCCTCTGTCCAATGTGACACCAAGCACCCTTCTTGTTGTCATCCTTACTACTTTTGCTGTAGTTGTCCAGCTGTCTGATATCTCTTCACTGCCACCCATTCTTACCTCCTCCCTGAACTCAACCTTGCAGCCTTCCTTTTTCAACACTGTCCATCTCTTCATCCAACTCACTCCAGAAAACTTCTTTCTCAAAATAAATACTGAATATAATACATAAATGTGAAAGGTGATATATATAACAGAAAGGTAAGAATGCACTGTCATAACAGATGATAGGAAAGGCACTATAACAGAAAAAATGAAAAAAAAAACAGAAAAAACTATCTGATGGACAGATATGAAAATAGATAGATAGATAGATAGATAGATAGATAGATAGATAGATAGATAGATAGATAGATAGATAGATAGATAGTACCATAAAAAATACCATAAAGGAAGGAAACTCCACTAAATAAAGTTTTGGGGACCGTCCCCGTATATTGTCCTGCAGACAAATTAAGCAAAAAAGATGTGAGAATGGATCAAGAGTACTTATTTAGTAACAGTTGACAAAGTTACTTTAACAAAATGGTGTTTATATAGAAAAGTGGATTATGGGAACAGGAAATGGTTGGCATGAAGTGACGCTAAATTCAGGAGTCGGAAACCGCATCATTGTGGAGGAACCAGAAGTGATATCCATGGTGAGAGCCAGAAGTGATGCCATATAGAGTCACCGGAAGTGACATCATGTCGGCCATTTTTGGAACCCGTAAATAGCGGTAATTATTTTTCTTCGGTTTTCCTGTTGAGAGAAGAGGTTCAGGTAAGTACTACATGACAATCCTTCATCTTGCGATATTTCACTCACCTTTGAGCTTTTTGACTGCCTCCTAATCTCACATGTGTGACATGACCCCTCCATCAGCCCAGACTAATTGGGTCGGGTGACCTGCACCGAGAGGTCGTGGGCACAGGAGAGAGCATCTACATTGGTCTATGAGGAACCTAAATGATAAATAACACTAAAGCGATAAGGTTGAAGATCTAAAAACCACCTCATGACACGGGGATTAGACTCCCCGTGAAGGGACATCTACTGTAGGGCAGCATGATTCGTCACCAGAGTAAATTCCCATCCCAATAGGTAGTACCTTAACTGCATGATAGCCCATTTAATTGCCAAGGCCTCCCATTCCACTGCGGCATACTTGGTCTCCCTGTTCAGCAGTTTCCAGCTGAGGTACATAATTGGGTGTTCAGCACCATCGACACATTGGCTCAACACGGCACCCAGTCCTGTGTCTAATGCATCGGTCTGGAGAATAAAAGGGAAAGAAAAGTCAGGAGATTTCAAAACAGGTGCTGACGTAAGGGCCAATTTCAAGTCACAAAATGTCTTATCAGCCTTATCATCCCATACCACTTTTAAGGGTGCTCTTTTCTTTGTTAAATCTGACTAGCCGACACCCGCCGTGGCATGCGGCGGTGTAAGAATATGAACGGAAAACGGTGAGAAAGGAATTCAGTATAACAAAGGCTTAGGGAAACAACCATCGCAGTATAACGAAAATAGCAAGGAGTGAAACCAATGCCAATGGTCGAGAGAGTACCTTCCTGTAGCAGGCTACGGAAAACATAGACATATATAGATAGACGCCGCATTCACTGTGTTGCCCAGTTGACACGATAAGTCAGCACGTCTGCCCTATTGCGAGTGGTAAAAATGCCATTTAAACTAATACAGGTAGACGTGGAAACCGGGTTTTCTGATGAAAAAACAATAATGTTTTAAACAGTATTGTTTACATACAACAGATTTTGGCAAATCGTTTACATGCAATTATTTATATGCATTTATACACTAATAATGGCAATTATTAAATAATAACAACAATAATAATAATAATAATAATAATAATATATTATTATTATTAAATAATAACTCCCGTATAAGGAGCATTTCTCTGACTGCTTTCTTCCATCTCCGAAACATTTCTAGACTTCGTCCTGTTCTTACGCAACACAGTACTAAAGTATTGGTTAATGCCCGAGTCACCTCACGTATAGATTACTATAATACTAATCTATTGGTCATCCCACAAAAACATATCCATCGCTTACAACTTCTTCAAAATTCTGCTGCCAGGATAATAACCTGTTGTTCTAAATCCACTGAACATATTACACCTACTCTCTATCAACTTCACTGGCTCCCTACAGAATACAATACTAAATACCGCTCTTAACATTTAAAGCTCTCCACAACCTCACTTATCTCCTACAGACTGACACTCCTCTCGCTCACTCATATCCACATCTACAGCTCTACTTTCTGTACCACACATCAAACTGTGTTATGGGAGCTCGAGCGTCTCTCATAGTGCTCCTCAACTCGGGAATTCTCTTCTCTCTCATATATGTCACCTCGATTCAATAACATATTTTAAACCTGCCCTCAAAACTTATCTTTTCAAACTGGCATACCAATTGTGAATTTTGCACTGTTACTGAGAGTTGTATTTGTTTGTTTGCAAGTTATTACTGTTTGATTTAGCCTTCTCTTATTTTAATTTTACTAATGTTGTTTAATTTTATAGTAAGGCAGTGTTTCTCAACCCTTACGTATTTGCGACCCGAGTTTTGATAACAGTTTTAATTGCGCCACCCTTAAGTTTTTTTGAAAGGAGCCCAATAATACCAATTTGTGCTTTTTTAATTAATAATATATCATAGATACATGGGTGGCAGCATAGATGCATTTGAAAAGGCAGCGTGGGGAATGGTTTGGAAAAGGATGAATAGGAAGCGAGAAATGCCGTGTTGGCTCTGTGTGGGCGGGACCGGTTTTGAGGGAAAGCTGGATGAACCAAAAGAGAAATATATATGAGATAAGGGTGTAGCAATTTCTGAGAAACGAGGTACAAATCAAAGATAGTATCCCGCTAAGCCTAGAAATGCTTGAACCTGCCTTAGTCATAGGACGGGCCAATTAATGATGGCATCAATTTTGGAACATTGTGGTTTAACAGTACCCCCACCCCCCCACTAGGTATCCTAAATATTTGGATTCTCTTAACCTAAAAAAAACATTTTTTTGGATTAATACAAAGACCAGCGAGTGCCAGTGTGGAAAGAACCATTTTAACCTGCAATACATGTTCCTTCCATGTGCCAGAAAAAATGACTACGTCATCTAGGTAGGCGGCACAAAAGGAATTGTGGGGCCATAGCAGTGAGTCTACCAGATATTGAAAGGCTGCAGGTGCCCCGTGCAAGCAAAGCGGAAGAACTGTGTATTGTCAATGTCCACTGGGTGTACTAAAAGTGTTTTTTTCATTAGCGGAGGCCGTTAAGGGAATTTGCCAATATACCCTTTAGTCATGTCGAGAGTAGTTACAAATTTCATGTTCCCAAGCCGATCAAGTATAGTAAATCATTCACTTGCGGCATTGGATACGCATCAAATTTAGAAACCTGATTAAGTCATCAAAAGTCATTACAAAACCTCCACAACCCATCTGGCTTAGGAACTAAGACAATTGGACTAGATCAGAGGCTATAACTTTCTTCAATAACTCCTAAATCTAGCATTTATCTTATTTCCAATTCCACTTCCACTTTCTTTGCCTCCAGGAGCCTATAAGGTCTTTCTCTGACAATTACCCCTGGATCCGTAATAATGTTGTGCTCAATCAGAGTAGTTCTTCGTGGTAGCTCGTTTACAACTTCCGGTACTAACAGGATAGCCATGTCTAAGTCCTGATTTTGTTCCGGGTCAAATCAGGTATGAAATTAAGGTCAGAGTGTGAGATGAAAAGGGAACGAGGCTGGCTGGAGGAGGGATCAATTTCCTTGTCCTTCCATGGCTTCAGCAAATTTATATGATAAACTCGCTCACTCAGTTTAAGATTTGGTTGTTGTAATGAAGAATTATGTTAGTTCGTATTAAATTACAACCACTCTGTAGTATTTGTTGGAAAAGACGAGTACATCTTTACAGTGTAGCAGTTGTCTTTCCGGCTCGAAGGACCATAAATTGTAATGAAGAATTATGTTGGTTCGGATTAAATTACAACCACTGCACACATCCGGTCAGGGATGGATGAAGATGTCCAAATTCTATTTATTAATTTCTTCCAAAATTATACAATGTGAAGATATGGTCTAAATAAATAATAATATACATAAATTAGCTATCCCAGTTTCTTTCTCTTCAGTTCGTCAATGTTAACATTAGTCATTAACAGGTACTTCATTTATCCAGTAGATGGCGTACTACACCCCAGATAGCATCAATATCGGAAATTACTAGAATGTTAAACAATAAATTATTTACTCAACTTAAATAAGTAATTATTCTTAACAGATATACATATTATATATGAGGAAACGATAATATCGCAATTCCATAACAAACAATGTGAGAAACTCTATATAGCATCTGTTCAACTATACTTTAACTTCTTCAAACGTCAATATTTAGAAACAGTACTAATTATATATATCCAAATTACAAATGTAAACATATAAACAATATACTTTAATGATAAACGAATTCCACTTACTTTATAATTAATTACGCAAACTTTCACATTTAAACGAAGCTCCTACTCTACTGCTCAGACGCCACCAAACTAATCTAAATGTTCAAAGTGAAGCCCAGTGATTGGCCAAGTTCCAACTCACCACGGGCCAATCACAATAACTAATAAATCAAGGTGGAAGACAACTAATTAAAGGGATACAACACATAAATAATATATTGCCTTTTCAACAGTTGTATAACCAAATAATCAACGAGTCCTTTATTTTCCTTAATTTCGTAAGGGCCTTGCTAATGGGCCAATAATTTAGAATGGGAAGGTGGAATGAGCACCATTACATATTCACCCGAGACAAATTCCTGAATGGTGGTGTTTCTATTATAATAACGTGACTGCGCTTCTTGAGCTTTTTCCAAATTTTCTTTTAGTATAGGTCTAATTTTTTCCAATCTATCACGTAATTGCGCAATATATTCAAGTATATTTGAGGTAGGAAGGACCTCTTCTTCCCAGCCTTCTTTTAACATATCCAATAGCCCATGGGGTTGTCTTCGATATAGTAATTCAAATGGAGAAAACCTGGTAGAGGCCTGAGGGACTTCCCGATAGGCAAACAATACAAGAGGAAGTAACTGATCCCAGTTTCTTCCATCCACGGTAACTACTTTACGTAACATCTGTTTTAAAGTTTGATTAAATTGTTCTACCAACTTGTCTGTTTGGGGTCGATAGACCGATGTTTCAGATGTTTTATTCTGAGTAATTCAGCCACTTCCCTGAACATCTTTGAAGTGAAAGGAGTCCCTTGGTCTATTAGAACCTCTTTGAGGATCCCAACATGTGTGAATATCCCTACTAGTTCCCATACTATGTTTTTTAAAATGCAGATGAGCGCAAGGGAACAGCTTCGGGAAATCGAGTGGCATAGCCTACTAGAACTAAAATGTATTTAAAGCCTTTTAACGAGGGTTCTAATGGTCCTACAAGGTCAATACCGACTTGTTCAAATGGTACATCTATAAGGGGAAGGGAAACAAAAGGAGATCAGACCCTCCTACGAATTTGACAAAGCTGGCATTCGGGACACAAAGCGCAAAATCATCGGACCACCTCATTAATTCCCAGCCAATAAAATTGGAGTTTTATTCTCTCCAATGTTTTCTCAGAGCCTAAATGGGCTCCTAGAAGGTGAGTATGTGCTAGTTCACACACTTGTCGCCGAAAAGTGCATGGTACTAGCAGTAATGTTCTCACTTCACCCCCATGTTCTGCCACTCGATATAATAATTCATTTTTTTATTACAAAGAAAGGCATTGGTGGCATGGGATCTAGGGTTGTATGACCCTTGGTAGATAATATTGCATTCCTTGCAAATTTTAAGGAATCATCATTCCATTCTTCGCTTTTAGATGAAGAAGGGGTAATTAGAAATTGGGCTGATAAATTTTGAATAAGGTCTTTATCGACATCAATGGGAGAGGCTTCTGCCACCATGTCCTCTACATTAAATGTACTAGCTCCTGCAGAGGACGATAGGACATCGACTCCCTTGTACTGGGTACCTGTATGGGTCCTAGCGACCATAGTACAAGGCGTGGTTGCAGTCAGAGTAGAAGAACTCTCCATTATTAAGCCCAAATTCATTTCAGGAGCAGTCACGTTATTACCACTGTTAATTTCTTTCCAATCTTTCCCTAACATGACGGGAAATGTAGGATCCGGTAATACTGCCATGGTCATTTTGATCATAACGTGAACTACTGTTACCACACAGTTAGCAGATTTATAATACCGGATGTCCCCATGAATACATTTAGCCCTACTATTATCCTAGCATTTCCACCCATCTGTTATCTTGGGCGGGTCGGTGCCGACCCGTGTCCTAAATCAGCCTCCCTCAACCCTCAAACATTTTTTTATCATCCAGTTTGTTTCCTTACCTCTTGGTTACCTTGTTAGGCTTCCTTATCCATGAAAAGATTTTAAAATTTGGTTTTAAAATTTTTGGTGTGGCCCTCTGAAGATGAGACGTATGATGTCAATAAAACGGCCCAGTCCAAAAAAATTGGTAAAATAAACCTCAGGAGAATTATACAAATAAATCAAAGGTTTATATGTTACCTGACTATTACTGAGGGGTATTAGAACACAACTGTAAAAATAAAAAAAAATTACAATTTTTTTATTTTAATAATATTACTATCAATATCAATATTATTAATATTAGTAACATCTGTGGTGTTAGGGTCGGTTTTGACCCATATATATTTACTTCAAGAAGAAGGCAAAAAAAGTATTTTTTTTCCAAAAGTTGAACTTTAATTCAATTACAAAGACAAAGCCAAACAAGTAAGACAAAATAAATTACAAAGTGTAGATCAAACAAACAATCAAACCAATAGAATTAGTAGTACGGTGGTAGGGTGGTAGCTCTCCAGGAGCAGGATTGCTACTGTATGTTTACACTATGTGCAAGTAGGACAGTAAGTGACATTTTTAGTGTGCTCTTTGCAAATATATTTCTTGCATTTGGCACACATGGAATTGGTTTTTCTGTCCTTGCTGCTTGGGCAGACCTGACAGCGCTTTCTTTTGGAATCCGGCAGCCTCTCTGGGTCTGGGTCTGTGGCTGTGGCAGGGCTGGCTGTGGCAGGGCTGGCTAAAGGGAAGGATGCTGGTGCTGAAGCTCTTCGTCTTCCTGCTGACCACTCCTGGATTGAACATCAAAGGCAGGCGCTGCACCCATCTCTCCCAGACATCCCTTATGGGAGCAAGCTTGTCACGTCTTGCTCTCATGTCTCGGTTGTCAAACCTGAGGACTCTCGAGATCATGTGGAAGCTCTTCAGTGACATCGTGGCCGAAAAATATTTCTGCCTGTTGCTGTGTCCCAGAGACTGGCTGTGGCCTCATTGCTGGATCGGTATACTCCAGCAAGAAGAAGAATTCCAATATAAGCATCCAGGAATTCTTCATCAAAGTCAATCCATGTGTCTCCGTAGACTTTTTGTCCTTCTAGGTTTGTCATGTCAAGTATTATTTTCTTCAGCGATGATGGCATGAACTGTTCAAAACTTGTTTTGATGTCACTTATACTTGTTATGGCAAACCTTGTGACCCCAGGAGTCATTCTGATGATATTTTCAGCAGCTGCCCTGCCAGTTGTCCTGCGAGTCTCGTCAGGTGGTACTAACCTCCAGGAGATGCTGCCATTCTTGGACTGTAGTACTTCAGCTGGTGGGGAAACTGCTTCAGAGGTGATCTCCTCCTCAGACTCTGTGTCTGTGTCTTCTGACTGACACTCCACAATGTCTTCCTCCTCTGAGTCCACCTCATCAGTGTCGCTGTGCCACTCTGTAACTTGTCCTTCAGCTAGGATATGATCCAGAGCTTGGAGTGCTGTGAATCTGGCCATTTTTACCTCTGCAAATTAGATGCTTTCTCTCCAGTCACAATCACCAAACTGAACTGGTCTGGGTCTGTTTTGTCTGGGCTGTCTCTGTTTTTTTACTCAGGGGAGGTGTGAAGAGATAAGCCCCTGACTACAGCTCGGGGGATGGGAGAGCACTGCTACCTGACAGAGTTGTGTGGGGGTGTGGGGCCAGAGTGACCTGAGAGTGTGTTTATACTGGAACTTAAGTTTGGCCAGTATTTATTGTTTTATGATCTCTTATTGTACCCTGGGTCGTGGCCGACCGGTAAGACCCAGGCAGTGAATTTCTGATTAGAGAAATAATTTACCTTTTTTTTTTTTTTTTTGTTTAAATGGAAGTTTCAGAAAAATAGAAAAAGCCTTGATGCAGCAAACAAAATGTATGTGGTACTTTTATGCATTTAAAACTTGAAAACGGGTCGGTACCGACCCTAGGGTAATAGTAGGGTTAGGCTAGTTTTTATTTTAAGCCATTGTCGTGGTAAAACGAATCAGGAAGCAACAATGGAAATGTTACTCCCAGAATCAAATATTGCTCTTATCTTCCTGCCATTTATAATAACTGCACCTGTATAAGGAAGAGATAAAGGGTTAATCATAGTGGCATAATACCTTCCCCCCTTCACAAGTGGACTCATGAATACAATTTGGGGACAGATGACCAACCTCTCCACAATTGAAACAGTGGGGAAGGTTGAACTGTCTCTCCCTTTTACAGACAGCAGGCACGAAAGGCTGTCAAGAGGGCTCTGGGGCTGCCCCACGTGCCTGTTGGGTACAGTGAGAGAACTATTCTGATCTCCCCAATTTACAAGCTGCCCAGTGACACTCAGCGACCTTGATCAGGGTGTCAATATAATCCAAAGTTTTGTTTCCATATCAGCTGGGCCATATCGTCAGGGAGGGCATGAACGAAGGTCTCACAGGCTAATAATTCAGCCATCTTGTGGGAGTTGTTAATATCGTGCCATAGCCAACGACAACCCTTACTCCATACCTTGAATGCCTGCATTCTTAGAGGTCTTGCTGGATCGAACTTCCACTCCCTCCATTCTCTCGCCTGCTGGTCCGGATATATGCCATAGCGTTTAAACACCTCCGTTTTAAGAAGTCATAGTTGGTGGCCTGCTCCTTGGATAAATCATAGTAAGCCCTCTGCACTATCCCTTTCAGGTAGGGGGGCAGTAGGTACACCCATTCCGACCTCGGCCATGCGTTCCGTTCCGTGGTACGCTCAAAGACCAAAAAAAATGTCTCGATGTCATCATCTTCTGTTAAATAAGTCAGTTGTGTTGGTAATGACTGAGTGGTCTCCATCCTTATCGCTGCCATGGTGCGAGCCTTGGACTTGGCTGGACTAGTTGTGTTCTAGTTTCACCCAGCTGCACCAAGTGTGCAACTCATTCACAATCATTGACAGCACAGTGTTGAGGTCCTGCTCTTCTGTCATCTTCAAAAGCAAAAATCCAGCTGACTAAGTCAATTGTGGAACAATTACCATAAAGGAAGGAAACTCTACAAAATAAAGTTTTGGAACGTCCCCGTATATTGTCCTGCGGACAAATAAAGCAAAAAAGATGTAAAAATGGATTAAGAGTACTTATTTAGTAACAGCTGACAAAGTTGATTTAACAAAATGGCATTTATATAGAAAAGTGGATTATGAGAACAGGAAATGGTTGGCATGAAGTGGCGCTGAATTTAGGAGTTGGAAACGGCATCATTGTGGAGGAACTGGAAGTGATGTCCATGGTGAGAGCCGGAAGAGATGCCATATGGAGTCTCCGGAAGTGAAGTCATGTCAGCCATTTTGGAACCCGGAAATAGTGGCAATTATTTCTCTTCGGTTTTCCTGTTGAGAGAAGAGGTTCAGGTAAGTACCACGTGACAATCCTTCATCTTGCGATATTTCACTCACCTTTGATCTTTTTGACTATCTCACACATGTGTGAGAATAGATAGGTAGATAGATAGACAGACGGATAGATAGATTTAGCTGAACGCAGAAAGCACTGAAATCATCGACGGTACCACAGAAAGGAAGAAAGACGAACTCAGTACTAAATGTACAGTAAGTTCCATCTGTCCTCTGTCTGTTGAGGGCACATTTAAATGGTGTATTTCCTGCAGCATGTACATTTTAGGTTTTCAAGGTGACAATACAGACAGCTTCACCTGCCAAAGTGTTTTGTTAATTTAGAGATGGTTGATAAAATACAAAAATTGGAGAACTGTGTTAGGAACCTAATAGGAATTTAAGTTTGGGATTGAGTTGGTTTGATTAAACAAGGTGGCTATTTCTGAATTGGTTTCAGTCTCTCCAAGTCCCACAACTAGTCAATGTATGGCCAAAATCTGTGGCACCAATCCAGCAACAGGGTGAGTGGGCAATATGAGACAGGAGTCTAAGAAGTCGAAATTGAATCCCTCTAGCCCAGGTCACCAGTTCCAAACCCAGAACAGATTCTCAGCACTCTGCAGCGCTCCTGTGGATCCTGAGAATGATAAAGTACTTATCATTGGCGATTCCATAGTGCGGAATGTTAGAATTCCAAACTATGTTAAACCAGCAGTTAATGTTAAATGCTTCCCAGGGGCAATGATTTCTGATATAGAGGCTCAATTGAATTGTGTCACTGATGATGAAGTATCTACTATATTGCTGCATGTCAGCACTAACAATATTTATTTACAGAAATCTGGGGTATTAAAGGAGAACTTCATCTTTCTATGCACCAAGCTTGAAGAAACTGTCTGAATTTAATTATATCTGGCCCCTTACCAAGTTTATATAGAGTTGGCGTGATTAGATAACAGATTGTGTTCCTTTCACTGCTAGCTAGAAACCTGGTGTGCAAATAAAAAGCATAGCCTTTGTGAACAACTTGGATGATTTTAGGGAAAGGCCTGGATTTTTATAGAGAGATGGTCTTCATCCTAACTGGAGGGGATTTTTTGAATTATCCTGAAATCTGGCAGCAAATCTGCCTGGCTGTCTGATTAAAACACCATCAAGGCCGCAGTCGTGTGATCTTAAATCACAGGCTGTTGTTTATCGCACCTGTTACTATCCTGTAGCTGTTCCCCTTTAATCCCTGTTGTGGGGGAAACTATAAATGTAGTCATGATGCAAACCTTAAATTACGTGATAACCAAAAAATAAGTTGTGTAATTAGAACAAGGGGGACCTGTAATAGTAACAGTTCAAATTAAAACAAAAATTATTTCACCAGTTTAGAAAGAACTATGCAGTTTTATTATCACTAGAATTATCAGAGCCTACAAAAAAACCCGTAGATCTGTCCCACCTTAAATCGCTTCTTAAATCCGTTCACACCTCTCTGCCAGCGTCTTTTGTCCTGTAAATGTGCCAATAAAGACAAGCTGCAGCAGCCGGCTATTCCATCCCCTACCAACTTAGAACATGCATGAACTTCTCTCAGCTCATGCCTTGATTGATTATCTGGGAGTGAAGTGGAGTTTTAAAGTGAAAATAATAGATCATTGTCCGTTTCTACAGTAATCTGTGTAAACACATTGTTAAAACAGAAACTTTTTTATATTCTAGTAGCATATGACAAAATGTAGGCATAAACTATATAATGTATGAAGCCTGAAGTCCAAATATCAAAGAAACACTTTCACAAAAGGTACAAATCTAACAGAACAAATGTGCACTGTTATTCAAAAATATGACTGCAGAAAAAAACGCCGCCTTAGTATGCGACATTGACACACATTTACTATAACTGCCTCCATGGCGCAACAGTATCAGCTGCTGACTGGGAATCAAAAGGTCGTGAGTTCAATCCTGCATGACTCTGTTTTGAGAAGTAAACTGCTCTTATTCTTACTATTTTAGAATAAAAACATACATTTGATTTCAGTCTGTAACAGCTGGTGTAATTTATGATACTTGTAAAGGTTAGCTTTGTTTTTTTTTTTTTTCTTATTCACTTTTCATTCTCTCAGTTGCCTTCAGGATCCTTCCCAAATCTGTTTTCACATAAAGACGTACTATAGCTCTGCAGTGTATCACGATACATACTACCGCCCATACCCAGGGATCTGACACACAAACGCTGGCGAATCTGCCTTCTTCGTCTCTCACCGTCACTTGATTTTTTTTTTATTCAGTTTTATTGAGTGTTTCTGCTCATGCTGAATTAGTATGCACCTTATGGTCTATGATGTCAAAAAAACAAACAAAAAAACAGAGATATAGGTGTATATGATATTTGGAATTTTTCGTTTTATGACCTGTATAGTACATTTCGAAAAACTTTGTGGCACGGATGCAACATTATTCATATTCATATTCATTTTCGCATAACATCTTGCGGTTTGTAATCAGTGACCACGTGTTTTTTTTCCCCCAATCTTGCCAGTTCCCACATGTTGCTGTTTGCTGTTTCCAGGACATGCAGAGGAAAGAATAGTATAGAGCAGTCAGTTCAGCACTATATGCAATCATCAGATTCAAATGTAAACAGTTCACACACACGCAAGGATCGTCTTTACTACATTTACAGCGTGTGTACCTGTTACAATGTACACACTTCTCTCTATGCTGTGGTTTCTATTACACACCTGAAAGAAAGAAACAATATATGTGAAAACATCATCACACTAATGCAATATTATTTGAAAATGAACAGCGTCAGATCAGGTGTGAATTTATGCTGGCGCTGTTACTTAGAGTCAGATCAGGAGGGGCGAGATGGGGTGACACTGACTAAGTTTACTTTCCTGTGGAAAGCGGCTGTCTGGAACAGAAGCTTGTTGATGTTGAATCCTCCTTTTCTTTTTCCATCGCCTTTCCTAGTAAAATGCAATGACAAAGTTCCTCTGCAAGCTGAGCCATGAACACTCTTCTTTTCTCAGTGACTCCTGTGCCTACCTTGCACAGTATAGGGTGGTCCAGATCTAATTATGCAATTGTCATTACACTATAACTTATAAAGTTTATTACATAGAAAATCACCTGAAAAATCCCAGACCATACCAATCCACACCATAATAAGTGACAGAGGAGGAGACGCTGGCGCACGCATTCTCCTGTCACTCCTTCCTGTTAACAACACTTTTTGTAAAATCTGCCTTAATCCTGCACTTTTTTACGCTTGTTTTATTTTCTTTACTGTTTGTTTTACTTTTCTATTATAAATGTTTATATATACTTGACTAGATCATCTCACAGGACTGGTCTGCTCTCAATTCATTTTATTGTCCTTTATAACTAAGAAGTGATCTGATGTTCACATCCAACTGGCTTGTAGCTCTGTGGTTATCACGCCTGTAGTACCCAGCGTTACTTGTTTGTGGCTGCATGTTGGAACATCCAAATCCTGCTACCTTGTCCTGCTATGCTTTCTGCTGCTTTGCTATCACTGCTCATCTGTGCCACCGCACCCCACCCATCTCAGTGGCTGTGCTGTGCTGCTTCTCCATTGCTATTGGATAAGTATTGCTCAGTATCATGCTAAAATGATGTAATGTAAAGATGGCGCTGACTTGTGTGGCTGGCCGTCTGCCTGTCTTGCTAATCTATGGTTTTATCTTTGGTTTATGTATTCGTTTATCTCAATGGCCACTGTCCTACGATCGTGATTCTTTACTTAACATATTTTCTTGCTTGCTTTCCGCTTAATTTTCATTTCCTGATGGGAAAGTATGTGAACCTTAACCTTTGTTTTATTCATCTGCTAACTTCTTCACCTGGACGCAGGTGTTCACCAGTATCAGTGAGCTTAATGCCCTATCGGAGACACAAATGCACTCACCGCCCCTGTGGAAAAAGAGCCAGTATTGCTGTTAAACAACACCAACTCAAGTCCCAAAGCTTGGATTCCTGATATCTGTCTTCTATGACCCATCTTCTCCTGCACAGGACTCCATCCCTGGTCCATGGGTGCTGGATACTGGATTTAATTTCTCCATTTCAAGGCAGCATCACTCTTCCTCTGTGTGCTCTCAGGGAGTAAATGCTGCTAATCTTCGCACGCTCACCCAGCTCATCCCACAGCGAGCTCTTCTACTTCTATCAAGGCTGCTCTCTTAAACATGACATCAGTGTCTAATAAAACTTTTATTCTGCAAGACTTTATTATCTTAAATAATCTGGATTTATTTTTCAGCACTGAAACCTGGATTGTAAATGGTGTCTCTTCATGTTTTACTGACTTGGTACCATCAGGTTATTCATTTTTAAACTCTCCTTGGCTGACTCGCCATGGTTGGGGCTTTGCCACTGTTTTTAAAAGTATGTTCTTGTGTCAGAGCCTTACAAGGGGTCCATTTAGTAGCTTTGAACTGCAACTTTTCGAAGTGTGCAGCTCCCCTTTTTTGTTGTTTGCCGTGGTTTATAGACCTCCTGTAATTAATGATATCTTCATTTCTGAATTCTCTGATCTCCTGGCTGATATCATCCTCTCCCATGACAAAGTATTTATTGTTGGTGATTTTAACATTCATGTTTGTTGTCAATCGCAACCTTTGGTTAATGACTTTCTATCACTATTGGACTCATTTGATTTTATCCAGCATATGAATACACCAACTCACGCTCTCGGTCACACCATTGATCTTGTTCTTACATGTGATATTTCAGTTAATAATATTGATTTATGTGATGTTTCTTTTACTGATCACTTTTCCATAATAATGGATTTGACTATTACTGTAGCTGTCCCTACTACTAATTGTGCTTCACGCTGTTCTCGCTTTTTAAATTCTTCTATTATATCCAATTTTAAAACCATATTCTCTAGTCTTGATGTGCATGTCCAATATGATGGTATCATTGATTGTGTCTTAGAATTTAATTATTCTTGTAAAACGGTATTAGACTCAATCGCTCCACTCAAGATGCGCTGTAATAAGGGAAGACCGGCTCCATGGCTAAATGAAACTAAGTGATCGCTGCACAGCGCCTGTCAGACTGCGGAACAGTGTTGGAAAAAAGATGGACTGATTGTTTCTAAACAGATTTTTAGGACTTCTCGTTTCAACTTCCAGGTTGCAGTTAAGAAAGCTAAACATGACTTCCTCGCTGATTTAGTATCCCGTCATTCTAAGAATCCTAGGATCTTATTTAATTCAATTAATGCAGTCATTCACCCTCATTCTGTGATGGAATTAAATAGCACTGTTCTTTCATGTGAGCAGTTTCTTTCATTCTTTGTCAGTAAAATTGATAAAATCTGCTGTGGTATTGTTCCAACTGGCTATTAACTTCCTACTGTTAATCATGGGATTGTCTTGGAATCTTTTGATCTAGTCTCACTTTCACAGTTGAAAAGAACTATTGACACCTTGAAACAGCTCTCAGCCCTCTTGATATTGTACCACCGCGTCTCTTAGTGGAAGACTTTGATGTTTTGGGTCCACCTTTACTAGCCATTATCAATGGTTCTATTAGTGAGGGGGTTTGTACCTTCATTTTTTAAACATGCTGCGGTACGTCCCTGTCTAAAAAAGGCAGAATTTAGATCCTGGAGTTTCAGCCAATTTTCACCGATTTCCCAATTGCCATTTCTGGCTAAAATATTAAAAAATTATTTATAATCAATTTGTTGATCACCTTAATTCCAATAATTTATTTCAGATCTATCAATCTGGCTTTAGGCGTTATCATGTTGTTGAAACGACCCTCCTTAAAGTATTCAATGACATCTCTATTATTACTAACTCAGGTGGCGCTGCAGTCCTTATCCTCCTTGACCTGATTGCTGCCTTTGACACTATTTTCCATGAGATATTGCTGTTGCAGCTTGAACATCTTGTTGGGCTTAAAGGGGCCGCTCCTAACTGGTTCAGGTCATATCTAACTGGTAGACACTTTTCAGTGACTTTAAATTCCTCTTTTTCGTCTACTGCTGCTCTTAAATGTGGTGTTCCACAGGGATCCATTTTGGGTCCTATTTTATTCTCTATATACCTTCACCCTATTTAAGCTATTTTTAGGAAATTTAATATTTCTCTTCACTGCTATGCTGATGATATTCAGGTTTATATTCCTGTCTGCAATGAGTCAACTGCACAACTGTCTTTCTGAACTAAGATCCTGGATGGTGTGGTCCCCGGCCGGGAAGCCCTGGAGGACCAGAGGAGGGCTTGGGCATCCGTCCTGGTTATGCTGGAGGCCTCGGGTAGAGGGCTTGGAAGCCCAGCCCTGTAGGGACCTGTGGCCACCGCCAGGCGGCGCCCCAGTGCCTGATTATCCCGAGAGCCCAGCACTGCCGCCACACCAGGAAGTGCCGGGGGGAAGACGACAGGGGACACCTGGACGGCTTCCGGGTGCGCAGCCGGCACTTCCGCCACACGGGGGTGTGTCTGCGGGAGATTGCCAGGAAGCAGCTGGAGCCCATCCGGGTTCCTATAAAAGGGGCCGCCTCCCTCCAGTCATTAGTGGATGTCGGGTGGAAGTGGACAGAGCTGGAGAGAGGACGGGAGGCGGTCAAGAGAAAGGCACAAAGGACTGTGTGGCCTGGACAATTTGGGGATCGGTGCAAGAGGCACTGGGGTTTGTGCATGTGACTTTCATTTGTTGTAAATATTGTAAATAAACAGTGTGTGGTGAATTTAAGATGTCCGTCTGTGTGGGTTCGGGTCCAAGTTCACAATGGCTAATAATTTTCTTGATCTGAATCAAAATAAAACAGCGGTGCTTATAGTGGGTCCATCAGCTAAAGCCCAAATTGGTCTTGGACTTCTCGGCTCTTTCTCTGTCTTTTACAAACCTCAAGTCTGCAATCTTGGTGTTATCTTTGACGGTAATCTCTCTTTTGAGAAACAGATTAATTCTGCAGTCAAGAGTTTCTTTTTCCAGCTTCATCTATTAGGTAAGAGCAAGCCTTTTTTATCTTGTAGGGATCTTGAGAAAGCTACTCATACTTTTATCTTTTCTCGCCTTGATTACTGCAACTCACTGTATTCTGGGATTAACAAATCTCTGATATGCAGGTTACAGTTGGTCCAGAATGCTGCCACTTGCTTTCTGGTTGGGGCAAGAAAGTCTGATTCTGTTTCTCCAATATTAGCTTCTTTACACTGGCTGCTGCCTGTCAGTTTTCGAATTGATTTCAAAATCTTGTTGCTGGTTTTTAAATCTTTACATGGGCTCACTCCTGCCTATTTATCTGAATTGTGTGTTTTACACCAGCCATCTAGAATGCTTAGATCTTCTGGTCAGTTGTCTCTTCTTGTCCCTCGTACCGAGTGTAAGACTAAGGGGGAAAGACAGGGCTTGTGCAGCTGCTGCTCCTCGCCTGTGGAACTCTTTACCTCGTGACATAAAGGAGTCGTCTACAATACAAAACGAGATTAAAGACTCATTTCTATTTACTTGCATTCCGTGACCTTCAGTAATACTGATGTTTTCCTCATTGTACTTATGTGACATTACAGTGATCCCTCGCTTGATCGCGCTTCGACTTTCACGGCTTCACTCCATCGCAGATTTTAAATGTAAGCATATCTAAATATATATCATGGATTTCTGCAGACAATGGGGCTTTTAATTAATGGTACATGCTTCCTAAGTTTGTTTTCCCAGTTGATTTCATACAAGGGACGCTATTGGCGGATGGCTTAGAAGCTACCCAATCAGAGCATGTATTACGTATTAAATAAAACTCCTCAATGATATAAGATATGCTTCCCGCTCGGTGCTTGATTGTTTGCTTGTCTCTGTCACCCTCTCTGACATTCTCTGCGCCTGACGGAGGGGGTGTGAGCAGAGGGGCTGTTTGCCTAAAGGATACGAACGCTCCTCTACAAAATGCTGCTTTATCGAGGTGCTTCGGCATACTTAAAAACACAAAAGCACGTATTGATTTTTTGATTGTTTGCTTTTCACACGCGCTGCGCTCTCTCTCTCTCTCTCTGACGTTCTCTGCTCCTGACATGCATTCTTTGAAGAGGAAGATATGTTTGCATTCTTTTAATTGTGAGAAAGGACTGTCATCTCTGTCTTGTCATGGAGCACAGTTTAAATTTTTGACTAAAGGGTGTTATTTCATGTCTAGAGGGCTCTAATACTTGTATTTAATATCTATTTTATTTATGTACATTTATTTTTTCTCTATTTATGTTATTTATGTTCATTGTATGTTTTCTTTCATTCTATTATTGTAAAGCACTTTGGCCACAGCATTCCTATATTGTTTTAAATGTGCTATATAAATAAATTTGACATTGACATTGACAAAATACTCTCATGATAAACTCCTTCATATTAAACAGTTTGTCCAGGACAAATTGTCTGACTGGAATATCTTAAAAGACACCGGTATTCTGCGGCGCCTGAAATATGTACATCGCGGGTCAGGTCGCCATCACCGGCAGGCTGCAAATGAAAAGATCACCGGCAGCATTTGCTCAGGATAACACCTTCCTACTCATGGTCCTGGAAACAGAAGTGTCAGTGTGCCAAATTTACAGTATGTGAAAATAAACTCCAGTCACAACGCTGTGCAAAAAGAGTCTCATCAACTAATATTGCATTGTTTAATTTTTAGATGTCTTAATGGCAAAGCATTGGTGCTGTCAGAATTCATCATTGACCCCAAACTTGATATCCTGTTCTTAACTAAGACTTTGCAAAAACCAAATTAATTTACGCCCCTCACAGAGGCAATACTACCTGGTTAAAGTTTCCTCACAGAGCCTCTTAGCTCAAGAAAAGGTGGAGGACTTGCAGTAATTGTTAGAGTGGAGTTAAACATCAAAAGAATCCCAATTGACTGTCCATTGTCTTTCGTGTGCCTGGCTCTAAAACTAATAACGGAATCAGGTCCTGTCTCACTCATTGTTCTTTATCGTCCTCCAAAATACAATGCATCCTTCTTATCTGATCTGACTGAACTTTTAACCCACTTAAGTCCTACTCCCAGAGAGTTCTTCTTGGTGATTTCAACATCCATATTGACATCCCACATCTAAACTGAGAAATGAATTCCTATCCTTACTGGACTGTTTTTGACTTAACACAACATGTTGACTTTCCCACCCACTCTGGTGGTCATATACTGGACCTGATCTGCACATCTGGATTATCTGTTGCCAACACTTACAGCACTAATTTGGGACTCTCTGACCATAAAGAAGTGTTTTTCACTGTCTCATTATCTCTCCCTCCTCTTACCTGTAAATGACAAATTTCTCACAGAAACCTTAAACCTTAAATCTGTCCCTCTATCCTTTCTGGATCCATTTCTAATCTTTTACTGTCTTCACCTATTCCATCAACACTAGATAGTCTTGTTGACCACTATAACTCAGCCCTTCATTCAGCATTAGATAAAACAGCCCCTTTAAAACATAAGGAGATTTCCTTTAAGTGTTCAGCTCCTTGGTATAATTCAGAACTACAATCTATGAAAGCAGCTGTCTGACACCTTGAGAGAATGTCACGTGAGTCTGGCCTCACCGTGTACATCCTAGTGCATTACAGAGAAGCACTAGCTACTGTCAAGAGCACCCATTATGGCAGAATAATAGAAAGTGGCCACAATAACCCAAAGGGTTTTGTTCTCTGTAGTTAATAAACTATTCCAGCCCGTATCTGGCCCAACTACTACTTCTACTGAAGTCTGTGAGAAATTCTTCCACTTTTCCCGTAACAAAATTAAAGATCTAAATAATTCAACAAACATAAATACATCATCTGTTTATATCTCTCCCTGTTTTCCCACTCCATCCAGCTCCTTTCTAAGTTCTCACCAGTCACATCTGCGTTTGTTAATAACCTGCTTTGTAAGATGAGGCCGACTACTTGTGTACTGGACCCCATCCCCAGCACACTACTTAAATCCTGCCTTCATGCCATAATCCCGACTGTTACAACAATAATAAACTCATCCCTTGACACTGGCTTTGTGTCGTTCACTTTTAAAATCGCTTCTGTAACCCCAATGTTAAAAAAATCTGGTCTTGATGCTGACAATCTTAACAATTTCCGGCCTATTTCCCACTTACCTTTCCTGTCAAAAGCTCTTGAGCGTGTTGTAGCTTCCCAGCTCACCAATTACTTAACCACTAATAACTTGATGGAACCCTTTCAGTCTGGTTTCAGGGGCAGCACAGCTGTGAAACTGCTCTGCTACAGGTAACCAATGATTTGCTTATGGCAGCAGACTCTGGACAAACCAGCATATTAATTCTATTAGACCTCAGTGCAGCATTTGACACTCAGGTCAGACATGACATTCTACTGTCCAGAATGGAGAACATGCTGGGTATCTCTGGCACTGCCCTCCAGTGGTTCAAGTCCTATCTGACTGATAGGCAAGAGTTTGTTAGTCTTGGCAACAGCAGATCCAGCTCAGCGCCAGTCACACAAGGAGTTCCTCAGGGCTCTGTCCTCGGCCCTCTTCTCTTCTGTATTTATATGCTTCCCCTTGGCCATATTATTCGTAGCTATGGGCTGGGTTATCATTTTTATGCAGATGATACTCAACTCTACTTCAATGTTAAAAGTGGAACTTCATCAGAGCTTTCTCAGCTCACAACCTGCCTCAGTGAAATTAAAACCTGGATGGAGCAGAACTCTTTAAAATTAAATTGCAACAAAACTGAACTCCTGCAAATTGGGACTAAAATGCAACTTAATAAAATGAGCTCCTTCCCAGTCAATCTTGACGGTGATCTCATCAGACCTGCCTCTACTGCAAAGAATCTTGGTGTCATTTTTGATTCCTCCCTTTCTTATTCCGCCCACATAAATCACATTCAGAAACTTTCTTACTTTCACCTCTGTAACATATTCTTTGTTCACTCCTTCCTCTCCTTTTCTAACTCTGAGAAACTTGTCCCTGCTTTTATCACATCACACATCGATTATTGTAATTCTCTACTAGCAGGTGCCTCTTCTAATCTCACATCACAGCTCCAGCCTATTCAAAACTTGGCTGTAAGTGTCCTTACACAGGCCAGCAGTAGCGGGCACATAACATCCATCCTCCTTGATCTGAGTGTGGCCTTTGATACTATTTGTCATACCACTCTCCTTAATAGATTATCTTCGATTGGCATTACCCACACTCCACTTGATTGGTTCAGATCCTACCTCTCAGGCTGCACTGAGTTTATTCAGCTTAAAGCTTTCACATCCCAACCCATTGCTGTTACTTCAGGTGTGCCCCATGGCTCTGCCCTGGGGCCACTTCTTTTTATTATTTACCTTCTTTCCCTTGGTAATATCTTTCGTAAATATAACAATAATTTTCACTGTTATGCTCATGACACCCAGCTCTACCTTGCTACTAAACCCATCTTTTCCGTTCCACCATCTTCACTTATTGACTGTATTGCTGAAATTAAATCCAGGTTTTCTTTGAATTTTCTTAAATTAAACAGTGACAAAACTGAGGTTCTCCTCATTGGCTTATAACCATCATTATCCAAAGTCGATAATCTTTCTCTTGTGACTGATAACTCTGTTGTTTCCCCCATTACCTCAGGTCAAGAGTCTGGGTGTCATCCTCTACAGTACTCTATCTTTCCAATCTCACATTACTAACATCACCCAGTCTGCTTACTTCTATCTACGTAATATTAATCGCATCCGCCCCTCCATTACTCCCCATACCACTGACATTCTTATTCACAGTCTTGTTACTTCTCATCTGATCTATTGCAATTCACTCCTGTTTGGTCTCTCTAATAAATCTCTCCATAAGCTTCAGCTATTCCAGAATTCGCATCGTTACTCAAACCTCATCTATTCACCATATTACTGCGGTCTTGCAGCAGCTTCATTGGCTCCTGATTAAGTTTCAAATTGATTTTAAAATTCTGTTATTAACATTTAAGGCCAATCAAAACCTCGCCCATCTAACCTCCATGGGGAACAGAACATTCAGCTGTTCTGCTCCCGAGCTCTGGAATTCATTACCTACTAAGCTTAGAAATATCAAATCATTTTCAACTGTTAAATGCAAACTTAAAACGCATCTGTTTAAAATGGCTTTTTCTTTATGATTACAGTGGCTTTGTTTGGTTTTAATTTTTATATCTTCTGTTTTTTATGACGTTTTAAGTTGTTTATAATGTGTCATTTTATTTATTCATTTATTTATGTTTTGTTTGTTCGGTGTCCTTGAGTTCTCAGAAAGGTGCCTTGTATAAATAAAATGTATTATTATTATTATTATTATTATTATTATTATCCTGCTTTGCCTTCACTGGCTCCCTGTCTCTTACAGGATTGAATATAAAATCCTATTAATAACCTACAAAGCCTTAAACAGCCCTGCGCCAAACTACATCAGTGGCCTTCTCTATCACTATGTGCCTGTCTGCCTACTAAGGTCCTCTGATTCTGGCAATCTTGTTGTGCTCCACACTAATCTACACTCCATGGGTGACAGGGCCTTCACCTGTATATCGACTCTGGAATGACATACCGAAATTAATTTGATCAACTGACTCCATGAATTCTTTTAAAAAACTGTTATATCTTACAACATTCTACCTTATATAAAATAGAGAAACACTGTATGATAACTGTTTCCATGTTTTTCTTTTTATTGACTTGTATTACCAAGAGAACTTATATCAATGTGCATATGCACGCATATTAACAGTTGTCATAAATACGAGTCCAAGACATTATAAAGGTTTGGAGCAGCCACCCGTATGTTGTTGTTCCCAGCTGCAAAAGGGTTTTTTGAATCAAAAGCACGATGTGAATATCACAGAGTCTAAAACAGAACTGGCTATAGTAGCCCAAGATAAAGGCTTTTTGAGGTCTGGAGAGGAACTGATGTCAGCAAAGGGGCCAGAACCAGAAGTGACATCATCAAAGGGGCTGACTTTGGAAGTGACGTCATCAAAGGGGCCGGCTTCAGAAGTGATGCCTTCTGAGGCACCAGAACCTTGCAGGATTTCCCGAGAAAGGTCTGTAGGGAACTGAGAAAGACAATCAGCACACTCTGCCGCCCCCTGGTCGGATGTTTCATGCAATTAATCAGGCCCTTTAGCTGCCTCCTACTCGCACGTGTGTGACACAGTATACATACACCCCAAAAAAGTAGATCCACTAACGAAATAAACATAACAACTCCTCCCATGCAGCACTGAAGCTATGTCAAAAAAAAAATTTTAAAATATATATATTGTCACACATGTGAGAGTAGAAGACAGCTGAAGGGCTTAAGTAATGTTAATACCACATCTGACCAGGGAAGTTCTCAGTTCCTTGCAGACCTTTCCCGAGAAATCCTACCAGGTTCCAGAACCTCAGAAGACGTCACTTCCGGGTCCCACCTCCTCGATGATGTCACGTCCGGTCCAGACAGCGTCACTTTCAGGCCATGCCTCCTTGACAACATCACTTCTGGCCCTGCCCCTTCAATGATGTCACTTCCTGTATGGGCCTTTAAAAGCCACCATTTTACTACCATGGAATCGGTTCTGTTTTGGACTCAGTGTTGTGAATATCTTTGTTCAATTCCAAAAACCTTTTGCAGCTAGAGATATTATACGGGTGGCTGCTCCAAACCTTTTTATGATGTCTGGTCTGTGTTTATATCACAGTGGCATAGCCGGCAGGATATCATACCAAAAGAAATCGGGACAGGACCTAAACTTCAGCCAGGTAAGTAAGTATCGGGGCTGAGTTTCTGGGTGGGGAGTTTGTCCGGTGGTCAGGAAAGACTCGGTGCAGGATCCGCTCCTTAAGTGCAACCCCAGGCTAGTATCTTACCAGAAGGAGAGTGTAGGGAAGACATACAGACGTGGGCTGGTTTCTGGGGATGAAAAAAAAAGGGCTTATTATGCTCTCTCAGACGAGAGAGCTGAGTCGCCCACTGGGAACAAGGACCCAGCTAAATATGGTTTAAACCCAGACCAGCAGGCAAGGAGAATAAAAACATGGAAATTCGATCCTAAGGGATCAGTTCGGTGGCAAGCTATGGCCCTCTGGGAACAGGTGTCATTTTGGCTAAGGCCATTTGATTTAACCCCATTTCAAATAGTGCAGCAAATAGTCTTCTTTATATTTTTACAAGGACTTCCCCAGCACTTTGCCCAGCCAGTCTGGGGAGAATTCCATTCAGTGGAGGAGCTGATACAGCTCAAAAAAAATTTAACCCAGCCTTGAAATCTGGGAGAGCAGAATGGTCCTCTAGTGGATTCCCTAGAGATTACGTCCTACACCATAGGTCTCTTCCACATACACCGGAGCCTGTTCCGAAGTCCCTGGATCACTTGGAGGACAACCTATCCGGGAGTGAGGCGGAATGTAGGAGGAGCGTGGAAGGCGGTTTGTGTGCCCTTGCTAATCAACTGATGGTTTCACATATGGAACAAGAAATCATAAATGGTTACAAACTCAACACATTGTTCGACTCGTTTCCATTGTTGATTATCTTACACAATGGATGAAAGTAAAGACCAGTATAAAATGTATTCACAAAGAAGTCTGTACCTATAAATCCGCCTTAGTTTTTATTTCTCAAGGAGGATCGATAAAAAAATTCCCTGTAGCTGTCCTCCCCGATCCACCTTTTCTAGTAATTCTGGGGCAGGACTGGTCTAATAATAAATGCAGTGGGCTACAGACTACTCCCAGTCCACACTTGGGCCTAGTTAGTAGGATGATTCATCTGAAGCTGTCTCCATGCCGTGTACTCAGCCAGCAGAGAGAGGTATGGAAGCCTGCGAGGAGGACAATCAGACTCCGGGACCATCACAGGTGGAAACATTATCCACACGCGCCTCTATGGTTCGGGACAAATCTCCGCCCCTTGAGGTCAACCCAGATCCTCTCTTCCAAATTTATTTTCAATTTAGAGAAACACCAGCTTGTTTTAAAAGGAAGCAATGGAATGATGACTCTTAAACTTAAATTTGATGACTTAAATTTGCAAAAACATGCAGTTGTTCTTGTTAATGGTCAACGCACACATCAGTCTATGCCAAAAAGAAGTCACTTCGTAATATAGAATGACTTATTATATCGGGTCACCGAGCATGAGGGGGAGGTCCGGAAATTGTTGTTGATCCCACTAACCTCCCGGGTGGCAGGTTTGTGAATTGGCACATTCTCACCTCCTTGGAAGCCATTTAAGCACCGAAAAAACCTTAGAGCGGATCAAGCTCAGATTTTATTGGCTGGGAATTAATGAGGAGGTTCGTCGTTTTTATACTTCTTGTCCGGAGTGTCAATTAAGGCAAATTCCTAGGAAGGACCTGCTCCTCTCATTCCCCTTCCCCTAATTGATGTTCCCTTTGAAAGATTAGGGGTCGATATAGAGGGACCCATAGAAACCTCAGCCCGATGACACAAATATATATTAGTCCTTGTGAATTATGCGACTCGATACCCGGAAGCTATTCCTTTGCGCTCAGCTACATCTAAAGGAATTGCACAGGAACTAGTAGGGGTCTTTGCACGAGTGCCATCCCTAAAGAAGTCCTAACGGACCAAGGGACGCCTTTTACCTCGGAAACATTCAGGGAAAAGGCCAAGTTACTGAAAATTAAGCACTTAAAGACCACGGTGTATCATCCTCAAACCGACGGTCTAGTAGAGAGGTTTAACGAGACTCTCAAGCAGGTGCTTCACAAGGTGGTCAGAGGGGATGGGAGGAATTGGGATCAACTCCTCCCACTCATTCTATTTGCATACCAGGAAGTCCCACAAGCCTCTACGATGTTCTCACCATTTGAATTATTATACGGTTGACAACCCCGGGGTATATTAGATATTTTGAAAGAAGGTTAGGAAGGAGTGGCTCTTTCCCTCTACAAATATTTTGGAATATATTGTACAATTATGCGATAGAATTGAAAAATTCTGCCAATTCTAAAAAGTCATATGGAAGAGACACAAGCAGCACAGGTCCATTATTATGATCGTGACACGACACTCTGAGAATTCCATCCAGGGGATTGTGTCATGGTGTTGGTTCCTATCTCCCATTCCAAATTACTCGCCCATTGGCAAGACCCTTATGAAATTAAGGAGAGGAAAGCACTTTTCAACTATTTGATGAAACAACCTAATCGTCGACCAAGCGAGCAGATTTATTGTGTAAACCTGCTGAACCGGAAGGACAGGGATCTCGATCCCTCCTCTGCTCAGTCATGCTCATTCTTTGCTCTAATAGACATCCTTAATTTTGGCGAGGAATTAACTTTCAGACAGAGACGGGAGCTGGAGTCAGCTATCCTGTGCATTCCAGAGGTGGTGAGAGAGAAACCCGGAAGGACCTCTGATTGCGCATGAGCCTGAAGTTATCGTCCGAGAGCGCCCCTATAGAAAGTAGAAGTGGAGCTGGAAATGCGAATGCTAGAACTAGGAGTGACAGAGCAAAGTTTTAGTCCCTGGTCCAGTCCAATCATTTTGGTTAGTAAGCCAGATGGCAGTTGAAGGTTTTGGTATGACTTCTGTCGGCTTAACCAGGTCTCCCAATTTGATGCTTATCCCATTCCTTGCATGGACGACCTCCTCGAAAGGCTGGGCCAAGCAAGATTCTTGAACACACTTGACATGATAAAAGGGTACTAGCAGACACTGGCAGTATCATGTCCTTCTATTTGGGTTACACGGAGCTCCTGTGAGTTTCTAACGTCTGCTGGACAAAGTGCTCCTTCCCCATAATGCGTATAGTGCTGCCTATTTGGATGACGTCATCATCTATTCCAGCACATGGAATGAAACACATACAGCAGGTCAGAGTGGTATTGCGGACACTAGGAGAAGCTGGGCTCTGAATCAGTCCAATGAAATGTTTCTTTGAACTGAAAGAAGCTAAATATTTGGGCTACCTGGTGGGTCAGGGCACTGTGAAGCCACAGTGTTCAAAAGTTGATGCCATTTTAAAATTATCCCATCTGTGAACCAGGCGGCAAGTCTAAGCATTTCTCAGATTAGCTGGGTACTACCGCCGGTTTGTATCTCAGTTTTCTGAGAGAGCAGGGCCCTTGACAGATTTGATGAAGAAAAGAGTCCTAACAATGTAGTATGGACTGACAAGATGGAAGCTGTGTTCTGTGACTTAAAACAGGCTCTTACTTCAGCACCAGTGTTAATCACTCCTAATTTGTTTTTCCCATTCATTCTCCAGACAGACGCTTCGGACACAGGCCTCTGTGCCATGATGAGCCAAAGTGTCTATGGTGTTGAACACCCCATCATGTACCTGAGCCGGAAAATGCTGGATCGAGAGACCAGGTATGCGGCAGTGGAAAGGAAAGCCCTGGCAATTAAATGGGCGATTACACAGTTGAGGCCCAGTTGGCCGACAATTCCCTCTAGTGTCGGATCATGCTCCTTTACAGTGGATGGCTCTTCACAAAGAGTCAAATCCGCGGGTCACTAGGTGGTTTCTTGACCTACAACCTTACACATTTTCATTCATTCATTGTAAGGGCTCTCTCCATACCAACGCTGATACCCTTTCTTGTGCTCATGACCTCTTGGTGCAGGTCGCCCGACCCGATGGGTCTGGGCTGAGGGGGGGGACCTTGTCACACACGTGCGAGTAGGAGACAGCTGAAGGGCTTAAGTAATGTTAATACCACATCTGACCAGGGGAGGGCAGGGTGCACTGACTGTCTTTCTCAGTTCCCTGCAGACCTTTCCCGAGAAATCCTACCAGGTTCCATACAACAACAACAACAACATTTATTTCTATAGCACATTTTCATACAAACAGTAGCTCAAAGTGCTTTACATAATAAAGAATAGAAAAATAAAAGACACAATTATAAAACAAAATAAATCAAAATTAATTAACATCGAATAAGAGTAAGGTTCAATGGCCAGGGGGGACAGAAAAACAAAAAAACTCCAGGCGGCTGGAGAAAAATAAAATCTGGCCAGTCCACTTTGGGCATTCTACCTAACATAAATGAAACAGTCCTCTTTGGATTTAGGGTTCTCACGGAAGGGCTTGATGATGATGATGATGGTCACGTAGACTTCTGTCTTTTAATCCGTCCATCATTGTTGGTGCATCATGAAGCTTTGAGTAGGTGGTGGTGGCGCAGGCCACCACCACAAAGAAACCGGAAAAGAAACAGAAAAGAGAGTAGGGGTCAGTACCGATTTTAGAGCCACTATGAATAGTTATTGTGATGAATTGAACATACAGAGTATCAGGATTAAGTTAAATTAAGATTAAAATGAAGTTATAAAAAGGCCATGTTAAAGTAATGTGTTTTCAGCAGTGTTTTAAAGTGCTCTACTGTATCAGCCTGGTGAATTCCTATTGGCAGGCTATTCCAGATTTTAGGTGCATAGCAGCAGAAGGCCGCCTCACCACTTCTTTTAAGTTTTGTTCTTGGAATTCTAAGGAGACACTCATTTGAGGATCTGAGGTTACGATTTGGAATATAAGGTGTCAGACATTCCGATATATAAGATGGGGCGAGATTATTTAAGGCTTTATAAACCATAAGCAGAATTTTAAAGTCAATTCTGAATGACACAGGTAACCAGTGTAGTGACATTAAAACTGGAGAAATGTGTTGGATTTTCTTTTCCTAGTTAGGGTTCTAGCAGCTGCATTCTGCACTTGTTGCAAACGATTTATATCTTTTTTGGGTAGTCCTGAGAGGAGTGCATTACAGTAATCTAGTCGACTGAAAACAAACGTGAACTAATTTCTCAGCATCTTTCAGTGATATAAGAGGTCTAACTTTACTTATGTTTCTTAAGTGAAAAAATGCTGTCCTAATGATCTGATTAATATGTGATTTAAAATTCAGATTACAGTCAACAATCACCCTAAGCTTTTTACCTCCGTCTTGACTTTTAATCCTAATGTATCCAGTTTATTTCTAATAGCCTCATTGTATCCATTATTGCTGATCACTAAAATTTCAGTTTTCTCTTTATTTAACTTGAGAAAATTACTATTCATCCATTCTGAGATACAAGTCAGACATTGTGTTAGTGAATCAATAGAATCAGGGTCATCAGGTGCTATTGATAAGTACAGCTGTGTGTCATCAGCATAGCTGTGGTAGCTCACGTTGTGCCCTGAGATAATCTGACCTAACGGAAGCATGTAGATTGAGAAGAGCAGCGGACCCAGGATAGAGCCTTGTGGAACACCATATCGGATATCATGTGTCTTCGAGTTGTAATTCCCACAACTAACAAATATTTTCTCCCTGTCAGGTAGGATTCAAACCAATTTAAGACACTGCCAGAGAGGCCCACCCATTGACTAAGGCGATTTCTAAGAATGTTTTGATCAATGGTGTCAAATGCAGCACTCAGATCTAAGAGGATGAGAACAGATAAATGGCCTCTGTCTGCATTTACCCGCAAGTCATTTACTACTTTAACGAGTGCAGTTTCTGTGCTGTGATTTGTTCTAAAACCGACTGAAATTTATCAAGAATAGCATGTTTATTTAGGTGGTCATTTAACTGCATAATGACTGCCTTCTCCAGAACTTTACTTAAGAAAGGCAGGTTAGAGATGGGTCTAAAATTTTCAAGAGCTGAGGGGTCGAGATTATGTTTCTTAAGTAGGGGTTTAACTACAGCAGTCTTAAGACAGTCTGGGAAGCCCCCGTATCTAATGACGAATTTACTATGTCCAGAACATTATCAATTAGCACGCCTGATACTTCTTTGAAAAACCTTGTTGGTATTGGGTCAAGGATGCAGGTGGAGGGTTTTAATTGAGAGATTATTTTCTTTAAATCAGGTAAATCTATCCTAGTGAAAGAGTTTAATTTGTTTATAACAAGATGCTGGGGTTTAGGAGGATCCTTAGTGTTGGAGGGATATACTATGTTATTTCTAATATCATTAATTTTTTGATTGAAAAATACAGCGACAGCCTCACAGGTTTCACTGGAACCTCAGAAGATGTCACTTCCGGGTCCCGCCTTCTCGATGACGTCACTTCTGGCCCAGAAGACTTTACTTCCGGTCCCTCCTCCTTGATGACATCACTTCCGGTCCAGAAGACGTCACTTCCGGGTCCCATCCCTTCAATGATGTCTCTTCTTTTATGGGCCTTTAAAGCCTCCATTTTACCACCATGGAATCGGTTCTGTTTTGGACTCAGTGTTGTGAACATCTCTCTTCAATTGTAAAAACCTTTTGCAGCTAGGGATATTATATATATATATATATATTGTGAACGATAGGGGGCGCTCTCGCTCCCTTGAACCCCTGTCCATGACTCCAGGTAAAAGTCCAAATGTTGACTTTATTTTTCTTCCACAGTGCACAAAGCACACTCTCTACCACAATACTCATATAATAAATCTCAAATACAATAAACCAATCCTCCAGCTCCCAGACGCGTTGCCACCCTTCCACCCAGCTCAGCTCGCCTTCTGGGAGCTCCCACAGTCCTTTTATATCTCCTGACCCAGAAGGAATAAGGACTTGTGGACTGTTGGGCAGAAACACTTCCGGGTCAGGGTAAATAGTCCTTTTCTTCAACCCGGAAGTCCGTCGCTCTTCCTGTGACGAACATCCGGGTCACAGGGCACGAAGAAGCCCTCGGTCCTCCCTTCAGCTCCATCCTGTGGCCCCCACGGCATCCAGCAGGGCTTTGCATAAAAACTCCAATGTCCATGATGCCCTGCTGGTCTTCTGGGGACCTCCACGCTGCAAGGAGGGCTCCACCTGGCGGCTTGGGGGTATTGGCTGGGATAAATGGCCGGCCATCCATCACAGTATTCCCCAGCGGCGAATTATTCGGAGCGGCCTGCCGAGAGGAAGTCTTCTTCAAGAGGACGTCCTGGTTGAGCCTTGATTAATACGAACATTTTGGTCCCTGGAGAACCTAGGGGGAATATTATTCCAAATCGACATCTTGTTCCCCTCTCTCCAAGGACAGTTCCGACAAATATGGCCCAACCTTCGGCACCCGTAACACTGCCTCTGTCATCCTGGTATTCTTCCCCTACAGGACTGAAAACAATAAGGAAATGTTAGGTCCGCCCCTTTTGCTGAGAGAGAAACCCCTGCCGCCTCTAACGGTGCTTTCACTATCTCTTTCTTGTCAGGAGACCCCCGTTTTATTATCGGGATCTCCTGCTTAATCTGGGGCTTATCTACAGTCCGAGTCTCTCTATTAAGTAAAGAGAGACCCTTTACTGTTTGCACCCCTTTACTTTTACAAATTACGGGCGGCGTCTTCAGGGCTGCCTCGCTCCGGGAGTCAGCACTGTCTTGCTGCCCCGGATCGATTTGCCCTTCCGCTGACCACTTGGTTAACGTACCGACCTCTCTTGTAGGGTACGCCATGTATTGGCGCCCGCTATTTATTAAACGTGGGCCCAGATCACACCACGTCCCTCTATTATGTACGATACGGGGCTCCCCACCAAATCGCCGCACGTAGGCCCTGACCTTCTCCAACGGCTCTCTGGCTGCCGCTCCCAAATCCCCGACGATCTTTTCAATGGTCGTCAGGACCTGAAAGACACTCGCTACGGGCTCGATTAGTTTTTCGAGCTCCCGCAAGTTTATATAATTATTTATTTCGGACCGGCAGAACACTCACTTTCTTGTTCGCATTACCTGCCGACCGGGAGCCAATGAGCATGCGTGCTTCATGCACGTGCTCTGACGGGTCTCGCGGAGGCTTCTGGGACTTGGAGTTCTCAGAGGGTCGAGTTGCCTTCTTCGGCGAACTGCGGTCTGTCTTTAATATTTTTGATATCCCGATCAGCTACTTCCCGACCCTCCTTACCTTCTTGTGGGTTGAGCGATGCCTCGCTCGCCTCCCCTTCCCCTTCGGAAAGACCAAGTCCGTTCCTTCTGGCTCAAAGGTGCAAACAGCAGGACGCGGAGCTCCTCCTTTCCAGAATGCACGGGGTTGCTACGTGTCCTCGTCGGCTGCCATCATGCGGAAGTGATTTCTAGGCGCTCTGGCTTCGACAGGAGAAGGCCGTCGTCGTCGGGGCAGTCTCCTTTTCCCCTCGGAGCCTCCAGGTGGTCCTCTCCAAGGTACATGCACGGGAAAAGGTGAGAAACAATAAAAGGATTTTTAATGTCGTTCCCGGCACGTACCTTATAGGGATCGTTGCTTCCTGGAGGTTTCTCCGGACTTGTAAGGCCTCTCCTTAACTCCTCCCGAGCGTCGGCCATTGCACCTACGGCACTCCCGCTGGCGTTGTCGATTTGCTTGCCCTTTTTCTTTCCCATTTTGGACTCGTTTTTTTCGGGTTTTGGCGATGCTGTGGTGATTCCTCATTCCGTAGTCTTCTCGGGGTTCGTTATCCACAGAAATATTTTATTCAGGTCATCTGCAAATGACGCTAGAGTATCCTGCCGACTACGCCACTGTGAACGATAGGGGGCGCTCTCGCTCCCTTGAACCCCTGTCCATGACTCCAGGTAAAAGTCCAAATGTTGACTTTATTTTTCTTCCACAGTGCACAAAGCACACTCTCTACCACAATACTCATATAATAAATCTCAAATACAATAAACCAATCCTCCAGCTCCCAGACGCGTTGCCACCCTTCCACCCAGCTCAGCTCGCCTTCTGGGAGCTCCCACAGTTCTTTTATATCTCCTGACCCGGAAGTGTTTCTGCCCAACAGTCCACAAGTCCTTATTCCTTCTGGGTCAGGGTAAATAGTCCTTTTCTTCAACCCGGAAGTCCATCGCTCTTCCTGTGACGAACCTCCGGGTCACAGGGCACTGAAGAAGCCCTCGGTCCTCCCTGCAGCTCCCTCCTGTGGCCCCACGGCATCCAGCAGGGCTTTGCATAAAACTCCATGTCCATGATGCCCTGCTGGTCTTCTGGGGACCTCCACGCTGCAGGAGGGCTCCACCAGGCGGCTTGGGGGTATTGGCGGGATAAATGGCCGCCATCCATCATACATATATATATATATATATATATATATATATATATATATATATATATATATATATATATATATATATATATTCTCACAAATATTTCTATTTTTTTTATAACAGCATATAAAATTTGACATTCAAATCTTTTAGGAAGTTTCCTAACTGTCATGTTGAACTAGAACTACCAACTGAGTCCTGACTCTCAGGTTGAATTGTTTCTTGGTTGTCTGTTGTGATGGTGGACTCCTGACCATCACACTCTGCTACAGCCATGTCCTGTGATGAAGTTGGCTGTGCAATTTCTTCCTGTTGGTGGTTGTCAGAAGGAGTAGTGTCTAACAATTGATCTGTATGTTGACGCCAGACAACATTATCCCCAATGTTTACAGTATAAGTCAGTGGTCCTGCCTGTGAGGCAATGACATCCTGCTGCCATGACTGGCCATTGTTACGATAATCGTGAGCCAAAACTCTCTGACCCACACATAAGGTATGAAGTGTTTGTGACTTTTGACTCTGATTTCAGGTGGCTTGATTCTGTTGGATATGCCTACGTGGGTCAGGTTTCATCAAGTCCAGGCGAGATCTCAGGGGACGGCTTAGAAAAAGCATTGCAGGTGTTTGTCCGGTAGTCGAATGGGTGCTGTTACGATAAGCCAGTAAAAACTTGGACACTTTGTGCTGTAGTGATATTCTTTCAGATGACATTGCCTTAATGCACTGTTTGAAGGACTGCACAAAACGCTCAGCGAGATCATTCATTGCAGGGTGTTATGGTACTGTGGTAATGTGTTATATTCCTTTTCCCTGAGGAAGGTTTTAAACTACTCCGATAAGAACTGGCTACCATTATCACTTACTATTTTTTCTGGTACTCCTGTATGCAAGAACAAGTTACATAGGAGTTTCCTGGTCTTTATGGCAGTTGCTTTAGTGGTACAGAAAACCTCTACAACAATAAGAAACATCTTATCAAAGAATGGACCGCATAGTCAATGTGTATGCGCTGCCATGGGGTGGTGGGCCATTCCCAGGGGTGAAGTGGTGCAGACGCTGGAGACCTTTGAGTCTGCTGGCACCCATTACATGTCTTTGTGAGGTCTTCCAGCTGGTGATCAATACCAGGCCACCAGACATAGCTGCGAGCCAAGTTCTTTATCTTTACCACCCCTAAGTGCCCTTAATGTAGCACCTCAAGGACCTTGGTGCAAAAGTTTAAGTGGAATTATAATACATGTGCCCCACAAAATGCAACCTTAACTTACAGATAATTGGTCACTTCATGATGAGTAGGCTGATAAAGTTGCATTGCGCTTGGATGGCCAGCCTTTAACTGTCAGTTCATAAAGTTTAGAAAGTGTTGGGTCGCAGTGCGTCTCTCGCTGGATGTCAGAGCACGTGACTGGCAGTGAGTCTACCTGAGCAATTTGGAAGATGTCTACTGGTTCTGCTAAATTTCAGGGGTGTGATAACTCCAATGGAAGCTGCGACAGTCCATCAGCATTACCATGATGCTCTGTACCTTTGAATACAATGGTGTAAACGTGGGCCCCAAGAAATAATGCCCATTGTTGAAGTTGTGCAGCAACCATAAGCCGCCAGTTATGAAAAGTAGTAATTCTGAGTCAGTAAAGCTCAAACACTAAAGTAGCACAGGGATGATCATACTCAAGTAATACCCCCTTATCAGACACAGTTATGTGCCTTTCCTTAGTCCACAAGTCACATGCTGACTGGTTGGGCCTCCTCCTCCAGAATCCTCATGAGGAATAAAAGCTGGCCCAGTGTTTCATGACCAGGAGGAATCCACATTGTTCCTATTGAATCCTATTGAGGCCCAGCCAACAATCAAACCCTCTTTTCCAGAACCCTGACAAAGGGTCCAGTGTATCACTTATGTGAAAAGACAGTTTCACTAATTCAGGGTGTCAAATTCTTCCTATCAAAATAATAAAAATGATAAGTTTCATTACAAAACAAACACATTTAACCAAAAATGAAACATTCAGGATTTAAAAAGAAATGGAGGAAGAGGTCACCATGACAGTTTGGTAAGCACAGCAAGGGGCCAAGGTGCTTTATGAGAGCAGTCTCTACAGAATATCAATTAATGTGTGGAAGGGAAAATTCTAATATAAGTATTGGGACACCATAAACCAAATGAAAATGACACCAGATGATTAGAAATAAATCTAAAATAAACAGGCATAAGCACACAAAAGGATGTCAGTGGAACTGAAGGGTCTGAATTGTCAAACTCTGTGAAAGGTTGTGCTTGGACACAAAGACACAGATAAAAATATACGACTAAAGCCTTTAAAGACAGTCAGCAGACAGAGAGCTGTGCTCAGTCTTGTTAGACTCTCTAGCTGAACACCTCATGCCTGACTTACTCTGACTTAGAGGACCTGCAGACTGTCTGTGATGAAGAAGAACATAAAGTGAGAGCTGGTAAGTCTTCAAAATATCTTTAAACACCAGTGAGCTCAGTGTGTTATATTTGAACCATCCTGTTCTAGTAATTACAGCACAGTGAATGAATTGATGTCACCAAACACCATCTTCATAGTTTGAAGAAAGAAACATTCCATACAATCATGTCAAACTTAACAAATCAAAATTCAACCTCCACCAAGAGAAAGAGAGGAGAGACTTCAACAGAAAAAGAAAAAATAAAAGAAAGGAGAACGTCCTTTTCCCCAATATAAATGGTTATTCTAAGATTTAAATAAATAATTTGACCCTGCCATATTTTTAAAAAAGTTTTGAATGGAGCCTCTTAAGTGAGAATTTGATTTTTTCCAAATTCAAATAGTGCAGAACATCAGTTACCCACTGACTTAAAAAGAAGTGAAGTGGGATTCTTCCATTTAATCAAAATACGTCTACATTCATTCTAGTAGTGAAGTAAAGACAGTTAGGTTTGTTTGTCCTTCATCAGTTCAAGCCCATCCAGGAGCCCACCAAACACAGCTGTTCATTGGTTAGGAGTGATTGTGATGCCAAGGCTGGCTGATAGGATAGGTTTTGTCTAGAATGATGTCAGCATGGAGCTCAACTACAACATTCACAGGTTTAATCTTGGCCTGGATATTTGCAGCTCAGTATTACAATTGAAAGATAGTCTCATGTCTCTCTTCTGCTTTATGTTGGATGTTTTGAATTCCAAATAAATGAGGTTACAATTGAATCTAATCTCTTACAGAATGATTGGTTAATATATATGGGGATGCTCTGAAATAGAAGCTCGGGAAGGATGTTCATCTTGACAGTTTTGATTCTCCCTGTTAATGTGAGATTGAGGGTAGACCATCTTTTCATGTCTTATTTAATATTTTCCATGCAGATGGCAAAATTTTGATGAAAAATATCTTTATATTTACATGTTATGTTTACCCCTAGATATTTAAACTGACCTGCTAAAATAAATGGGAAGATGTCAAGTCTAGTATTGTGCGCTACAGAGTTCACTGGACAAAACACACTTTTATTCAAATTAATTTTAAGTCCAGGTATCTTTTGAAATTCTGCTAGTGCATTGAGAACTGCTGGTAGGGGAGTTTGTGGGTCAGATATATACAGTACCTTATCATCTGCATACGCTGATATTTTCTGTTCAAGGTCTCCTCTTTATCCCTGATCCATTTCAAAAGTAAATTGTCAATGGCTCAATGGTGATTGCTAAGCCCAATGGTGATAGAGGGCATCCTTGTCAAATTAAATGTTCCAGTTTGAAGTAGTTTGTGTACAAAGAGTGGTTTGATCCATGGACTTATCTTTGGGCCAAACCAAATGTGGTTAATGTGGTGAAGAGGTAGACCAATTTAACAATGTCCAAAGATAATAAGATCTCTGGGGTGTTAGATTTTATGAGTGAGTATATTATATTAAAACAAATGTTGAAGGTTAGAAGCTAAATATCTGCTTTGAATAAATCTGGTTTGGGCTTATGATATTACAGAAGGAAGCACTTTCTAAGCCCTTCTAGACAGAACTTTACAGAGTAGCATAACATCATTATTAAGTTGTAAAGGTGCTTCCCCTGGAAGGACTCCATTTCCCAGCAACCACAAAGGGGACTGCCCTCATTGGATGTCAGAAAAGGGCACAGGGGCTGCCTGGGAAAAGAAGGGCCAGCGGGAAACTTGAAAGGGGCTGGCCGGGTGTTTCTGTGTATCCCGTGTTTCCGTCCATTGTACCCACTGTGAAGTCATTAATTCCCTGAATCGTTTCTCGCAAGGATGAATGGACTGAGTCGTGCTTGACTGTTGTGCGAATAATGGTGGATTAGTCATGTGTCTTTGGAGGGAGCGCTCCCACAAATCTTACCCCTCGCCACTCAGGACTACTGGTAGGACTGTTTATTCCGGATGCTGTTCTTGGGATTGTCATCATCATCTCTGCGCAATACCATTTCATCTGTTTTTGCCATACTGGAACTGTGATAAGGACATTGCTGTGTTTATTGTCGGGGTTGATTGTTGTTTGTAATATTTATATCTCCAAAGGGTAAGGGGAGGGTTGTCTGAGTTTTGATGTTGGTAATTAATTTTCCACATAATATATTTCATACATTTGTTTGATTCATGTGTCTATGAGTGAGTGCTGGTCAGGTCAAGGCTGGGTGTGTTCCTGGAATCTCCACTGAAATAATAAATTAATCACCGTCCTGTTGGCGGTGTGAATCTGAGTGGCACCAGACTGCTACAAAGTAGTGAGAATGGTTTGTATGATGCACATTTTTAGTCAATGATTTTATCTCCATATCTATTGGTAATCTATTACTGTATTTCAAACTTCCTGGTTGTGGATTTATTAAGCTAAGATCTTATCAGCCTTCTCTCTGTGTTCATATGTATTGATATCACGATTTAAGGATGAGCTGTTCCATTTCTTTTTACTCAACAGGTTAAACTCTGTTTTTAAAACCTGTCTTTTCCTATAAAGTGTCTCATTTGGAGACTTGGTGTATTCTTGATCTATTCTGGTAATTTCATTGATTAGCTCTGATGCCTTCATGGTTTTCAATTTATTTTTATTTGAAAAATATGAAATAATCTGTCCTCTTGAAAAAGCCTTAAGTGTGTTCCATAGAATTACTGCAGAGAACTCTGAGACGTATTTGTCTCAATAATAATTAAGTTTGTTAATGATTTTGATAAATAATTTTTTCAGATATGAATTCTGTACAGTTCTCATCCGTAAATGACAAGGGGTTAAGATTCCAGCTGTGAGATGAGTGTGCAGGGCATAGTGATTTAAACTCAATGATCAGAAGGGCATGGTCAGAAATAACAATAGTGTCACACTTACAAGATTTGATAGTGGGCAAAAAAATTATTATCAATGAAGAAATATTCAGTTCTTGAGTAACTGATATACCGATGAGAAGGAATAAGCTCTTGAGTTTGGATTTTAAATCTCCAAGGGTCTGCACTACATCCTGCAACATCTTGACAACCCAGGGACATATTCAAGGTTTCTGTTTGTGGACTTCAGCTCTGCATTTAACGCAATAATCCCAGAGCTCCTCCACTCGTAATTCTGTCCCCGCCTCACCTCTCACTGTATCACCAACTTCCTGACCAATAGGAAACAGCGGGTAAACCTGGGGAAACTTACATCTAGCTATCATACAATGAACACGGGCACCATCCAGGGATGTGTGCTCTCCCCACTGCTCCTCTCCCTCTACACTAATGACTGCACCTCTAAGGACCCCTTTGTTAAACTTATCAAATATGCAGATGACACAATCACCATTTGGCTCATCCAGAATGGCGAGGAGTCTGCATAGAGATGGTAGGTTGAGCAGATGGCCCTTTGGTGTAGTCATAACAAGCTGGAGCTAAAAAACTCCCAAAACTGTGGAGATGACAGTGGATTTTAGGAGAGGTCACACAATTTTATCCCCTCTCTCCATACTTAATACTGCTGAGAAAGTTCTGGAAACCTTCACATCTCCCGGGAAATGAAATGGAAAACCAATGTAGGATCTATCTTAAAAAGGGTAAAACAGTGAATGCACTTCTTGTGACAGCTGAGGAAGTTCATCTTTCACAAGAGCTGCAGATTAAGTTTTACACAGCAGTCACCGAGTCTGTTCTCGGCTCATCCACAACTGTGTGGTTCAGATCAGTGACTAAACATAATAAAAACAGACAACCCTGAATAATCATGTCTTCTGAAAATATCATTGGTGCCAGTCTGACCATCTTACAGGACCTGTATTATTTCCAGAGACATGAAACAAGGTAGGAAAATCATTACGGATCCCTAACACCAAGCCTCAAACTTTTTGAACTTTTTACATCAACTAGCCATTCTAGATTAATACATGAAAAAACAAACAGATATAAGAACAGGTTTTCCCAAAGGCCATTAAGGTCACAAGTGGTTAGCTGCATCCCCCCAGGGTCTTGCAATACTTTTTAGATAATACTGCCCTGCCACATATTAATTATGATAATTTTAACTATTAAGACAATCCCCAATGGGGTGACACACCAAAACGTAATTGTCATGTCTGTTGAGGGCTGTTTATCCATCACTGAGGTGTCCGCAGGTTCACAGCACCTCACAGGTTTGCAACACCACAGAGGCACATGCATCTGTTGCCTGATGGGTGATACAGGGAACTTTGTTACTTGGCCACTGACCGAACCCCGACACTTACAGTTTGCTGTTGTCTGTGTTTAGTAAAATGGTAGCTCCTGCTGCAATAAATAATCTTGTTGTTCCTGTTTTGAGTGGAATAAAGCTTAGAGTTAGACACAGTCTCATCTTTGGGGTGCAAGACAGCGACTCACCTGTCACAATATATTTATTTATATTCTGTCTTGTATTTTTTTATTTTAATCTCAGGTGTGTGATTAACTGTTGTATGTACGTTGGTTATGTAACTTATAATTGAAGAGTCATCTAAACTGGAGTCAAATTCCTTGATGCATGCATACTTGGCCTATCAATCTGATTCTGATTCTGAAAAAATACCTTTTTTTATTTAGATAACGTTTGAGATCTTTGACGTTTTGTTTCATACAATAGCGTTCACCTTAATTTCATATTGTTGCCAAGAATTGTGGCTAAAGAGCCTTTTAGTATGTTGGCACTGATAGTTCTTGGGGTCCATCCATCCATCCACCCTCTTCCGCTTATCCGAGGTCGGGTCGCGGGGGCAGCAGCTTAAGCAGTGAGGCCCAGACTTCCCTCTCCCCGCCACTTCTTCCAGCTCTTCGGGAGAATCCCAAAGGCGTTCCCAGGCCAGCCCGGAGACATAGTCCCTCCAGCGTGTCCTGGGTCTTCCCCGGGGCCTCCTCCCGGTTGGGCGTGCCCGGAACACCTCACCAGGGAGGCGTCCAGGAGGCATCCTGATCAGATGCCCAAGCCACCTCATCTGACTCCTCTCGATGCGGAGGAGCAGCGGCTCTACTCTGAGCCCCTCCCGGATGACTGAGCTTCTCACCCTATCTTTAAGGGAAAGCCCAGACACCCTGCGGAGGAAACTCATTTCAGCCGCTTGTATTCGATCTCGTTCTTTGGTCACTACCCATAGCTCATGACCATAGGTGAGGGTAGGAGCGTAGATCGACTGGTAAATTGAGAGCTTTGCCTTACGGCTCAGCTCCTTTTCACCACGACAGACCGATGCAGAGCCGCATCACTGCGGATGCCGCACCGATCCGCCTGTCGATCTCACGCTCCATTCTTCCCTCACTCGTGAACAAGACCCCGAGATACTTGAACTCCTCCACTTGGGGCAGGATCTCTCCCCCAACCCTGAGAGGGCACTCCACCCTTTTCCGGCTGAGGACCATGCTCTCGGATTTGGAGATGCTGATTCTCATCCCAGCCGCTTCACACTCAGCTGCGAACCGATCCAGAGAGCTGAAGATCACGGCCTGATGAAGCAAACAGGACAACATCATCTGCAAAAGCAGTGACCCAATCCTGAGTCCACCAAACCGGACCCCTTCAACACCCTGGCTGCGCCTAGAAATTCTGTCCATAAAAGTTATGAACAGAATGGTGACAAAGGGCAGCCCTGGCGGAGTCCAACTCTCACTGGAAGCGGGCTCGACTTACTGCGCGGACCAAGCTCTGACACGGTTGTACAGAGACCGAACAGCTCTTATCAGGGGTCCGGTACCCCATACTCCCGGAGCACCCCCACAGGATTCCCGAGGGACACGGTCGAATGCCTTTTCCAAGTCCACAAAACACATGTAGACCGGTCGGGCAAACTCCCATGCACCCTCAGGACTCTGCTAAGGGTGAAGAGCTGGTCCACTGTTCAGCGACCAGGACAAAACCACACTGTTCCTCCTGAATCCGAGGTTCACTATCCGACGGACCCTCCTCTCCAGACCCCCGAATAGACTTTTCCAGGGAGGCTGAGGAGTGTGATCCCTCTATAGTTGGAAAGAGGGGGACCACCACCCCGGTCTGCCAATCCAGAGGCACTGTCCCCGATGTCCATGCGATGTTGCAGAGACGTGTCAACCAAGACAGTCCTACAACATCCAGAGCCTTAAGGAACTCGGTATCTCATCCACCCGGGGCCCTGCCACCAAGGAGTTTTTGACCACCTCGGTGACTTCAGTCCCAGAGATGGGAGAGCCCACCTCAGAGTCCCCAGGCTCTGCTTCCTCGTGGAAGGCATGTTAGTGGGATTGAGGAGGTCTTGAAGTACTCCTCCCACCGACCCAGCGTCGAGTGAGGTCAGCAGCGCACCATCCCCACCATATACGGTGTTGACACTGCACTGCTTCCCCTCCTGAGGCGCGGACGGTGGACCAGAATCTCCTCGAAGCCGTCCAAAGTCGTTCTCCATGGCCTCTCCAAACTCCTCCCATGCCCGAGTTTTGCCTCAGCAACAACCGAAGCCGTTCGCTTGGCCTGCGGTACCTATCAGCTGCCTCCAGAGACCCACAGGACAAAAAGTCCTATAGGACTCCTTCTTCAGCTTGACGGCATCCCTCACGCCGGTGTCCACCAACGGGTTGGGGATTGCCGCCACGACAGGCACCGACCACCTTGCGGCCACAGCTCCGGTCAGCCGCCTCAACAATAGAGGCACGGAACATGGCCCATTCGGACTCAATGTCCCCACCTCCCTCGGGGCGTGGTTGAAGTTCTGCGGAGGTGGGAGTTGAAGCTACTTCTGACAGGGGACTCTGCCAGCCGTTCCCAGCAGACCCTCACAACACGTTTGGGCCTACCAGGTCTGACCGGCATCTTCCCCACCATCGGCCAACTCACCACCAGGTGGTGATCAGTTGACAGCTCCGCCCCTCTCTTCACCCGAGTGTCCAAGACATATGGCCGCAAGTCCGGCGACACACCACAAAGTCGATCATCGACCTGAGGCCTAGGGTGTCCTGGTGCCAAGTGCACATATGAACACCCTTATGCTTGAACATGGTGTTCGTTATGGACAATCCGTGGCGAGCACAGAAGTCCAATAACAAAACACCGCTCGGGTTCAGATCGGGGCCATTCCTCCCAATCACGCCCTTCCAGGTCTCACTGTCATTGCCCACGTGAGCATTGAAGTCTCCCAGCAAAACGAGGGAATCCCAGAAGGTATGCCCTCTAGCAACCCCTCAGAGACTCCAAAAGGGTGGATACTCCAAACTGCTGTTGGCATACGCACAAACAACAGTCAGGACCCTTCCCCACCCGAAGCGGAGGGAGGCCACCCTCTCGTCCACGGGGTAAACCCCAATGCACAGGCTCCAGTGGGGGCAATAAGTATGCCCACACCTGCTCGGCGCTCTCACGGGGCAACTCCAGAGTGGTAGAGAGTCCAGCCCCTCTCAAGGAGATTGGTTCCAGAGTCCAAGCTGTGCGTCAGGTGAGTCCGACTATATCTAGCGGAACCTCTCGACCTCGCGCACTAGCTCAGGCTCCTTCCCTTCAGAGAGGTGACATTCCACGTCCCAAGAGCCAGTTTCTGTAGCCGAGGATCAGACCGCCAAGGTCCCGCCGGCCACCACCCAACTCACACTGCACCCAACCTCCTTGGCCCCTCGGGTAAAAGGCATAAATGAGAAGTAACATACTCTTGTTTTTGACAGTGGCAGATGTCAATTGTTCAATATCTTCAACACGAGTTGTTAATGTTTGCTTAACTTCTTCAAGCTGAGCACCAAGTACACTAATTTTATTAGATAGATAGATAGATAGATAGATAGATAGATAGATAGATAGATAGATAGATAGATAGATAGATAGATAGATAGATAGATAGATAGATAGATACTTTATTAAACCCAAGGGAAATTCACATACACCAGTAGCAGCATACTGATCAAGAACAATATTAAATTAAAGAGTGATGACATTGAAGGTATAACAGACAGACAATAATTTTGTATAATATTAACATTTATCCCCCGGGTGGAATTGAAGAGTCGCATAGTGTGGGGTCTCCTCAGTCTGTCAGTGGAGCAGGACGGTGACAGCAGTCTGTCGCTGAAGCTGCTCCTCTGTCTAGAGATGATCCTGTTCAGTGGATGCAGTGGATTTTCCATTATTGACAGGAGTCTGCTCAGCGCCCGTCGCTCTGCCACAGATGTCAAACTGTCCAGCTCTGTGCCTACAATAGAGCCTGCCTTCCTCACCAGTGTGTGCAGGTGTGAGGCGTCCTTCTTCTTTATGCTGCCTCCCCAGTACACCACCACGTAGAAGAGGGTGCTCGCCACAAACGTCTGATAGAACATCTGCAGCATCTTATTGCAGATGTTGAAATACACCAGCCATCTAAGGAAGTATAGTCGGCTCTGTTCTTTCTTACACAGAGCACCAGTATTGGCAGTCCAGTCCAGTTTATCATCCAGCTGCACTCCCAGGTATTTATAGGTCTGCACCCTCTGCACACAGTCACCTCTGATGATCACAGGGTCCATGAGGGGCCTGGGTCTCCTAAAATTCATCACCAGCTCCTTGGTTTTGCTGGTGTTCAGTTGTAGGTGGATTGAGTCGCACCATTTAACAAAGTCCTTGATTAGCTTCCTGTACTCCTCTTCCTGCCCACTCCTGATGTAGCCCACGATAGCACTGTCGTCAGCGAACCTTTGCACGTGGCAGGATTCTGAATCATATTGGAAGTCTGATGTATATAGGCTGAACAGGACCAGAGAAAATACAGTCCCCTGCGGCGCTCCTGTGTTGCTGACCACAATGTCAGACCTGCAGTTCCTGAGACGCACATACTGAGGTCTGTCTGTAAGATAGTCCACGATCCATGCCACCAGGTGTGAGTCTACTCCCATCTCAGTCAGCTTGTCCCTAAGGAGCAGAGGTTGGATGGTGTTGAAGGCACTAGAGAAGTCCAGAAACATAATTCTTACAGCACCACTGCCTCTGTCCAAGTGGGAGAGGGATCGGTGTAGCATATAGATGATGGCATCCTCCGCTCCCACCTTCTCCTGGTATGTGAACTTCAGAGGGTCGAGGGTGTGGCAGACCTGTGGTCTCAGGTGGTGAAGCAGCAGCCTTTCCGTGGTCTTCATCACATGTGACGTCAGAGCGACTGGCAGTAAGTCGTTCAGCTCACTAGGATGTGATACCTTTGGGACTGGGGTGATACAAGATGTTTTCCGAAGCCTCTGGACTCTCCCCTGTTCCAGGCTCAGGTTGAAGATGCGCTGTAGAGGACTCCCCAGCTCCAATGCACAGGTCTTCAGCAGTTGTGGCGATACTCCATCTGGATCTTTGCTGTGCTGGCACAAAGTCTGCTCAGCTCTCTGCTTACCTGGGCTGCTGTAATTGTGGGTTGGGGGAAACTCTCTCCTATGCTGGTATCAGCAGAAGGATGGGTGGAGGGTGCAGTACTCTGAGGTGAGAGTGGGTTAGGGTGGTCAAACCTGTTGAAGAAGTTGTTCATCTGGTTTGCTCTCTCCACGTCTCTCTCAGTGGTGGCACCCTGCTTCGATCTGCAGCCAGTGATGATCTTCATCCCATCCCACACTTCCTTCATGCTGTTATTCTGCAACTTCTGCTCCAGCTTTCTCCTGTACTGCTCCTTCACCGCCCTGAGCTGGACTTGGAGTTCCATCTGGACGTGCTTGAGCTCATGATGATCATCGCCTTTAAAAGCCCTTTTCTTCTGGTTCAAAAGGCCCTTAATGTCACTTGTAATCCCTGGCTTGTTGTTAGCATAGCAGTGTACGGTTCTTCCTGGAACTACAATGTCCATACAGAAGTTGATGTAGTCAGTACATCAGTACATATTCTCAGACTTATTCATATTTTTCTGTACTTTTCATCATTCTTGCTAGAATTTCTTTAAAGGTTACATCAAAGTTATTATATAAATGTACCTTCTGGTCTTTAATATTCTGAAGATGCTTATCATTTCTCTTTTGCATATCCTTCATTATATCCCTTATATCTTTCTGTGTGTCACTCTTTATGTCTATTATATTCCCCCTGAGTTCAGTAATCATTACCTTCAGCTTAGACAGTTCATTTGTATCTCCTCTTCACGGAAGTCGGTTGGAGTTGATGCTGTTGACTCATTTCACTGGGGGTGTTGCTAGTGGTTGACAATGGGGATTCGGAGGCAATGCTAAGTTTCTATTATCCTCCCCGAGATCAGTGGATTCTCACTGCTTGTCTCACTTCCAGTTTTGTTCCCACTTTCTCTCTCTCTGGAGCCAATTCTTGGCATGAAATGTCTGCAGATCTGTTCTTTCACCTTTCTCTTCCAAGTTAGTCTATGGCATGCCGTATTGTGAACTAGAACTTGAGCCTGGTTTAAACTGTGATTAAACCTTAGCTTCTTTTTCCTTCTCTTTCTGAATCCTTGGTCTGCTGCTCATGATTGTATATGCTTGCATTTATGTAATTAAATCCTCTCGGGTTGACTAAATACAGGATACCTCAGAATGATAGTAGCAAAAATGTAAAAACACCACTGCCAGGAGAGCTTCATCTTAGATGTTCACCTCTCATAACATATGAGACTCTTGTCCTTTTCCTCTCTCTCTTCTTTCTCTATTTCTCTCCCTCTCTTATCTCTCACTGTTTCCAATTCACGTTCCTCTGTTCTTAAGGCACCACATTTTGTTGTAAATTGGAGAATGAAAGACTGGAATGACAAGTGATGTTTTAGACCTGGTGAAGAAAAATAAAGGATAAAGGAAAAAAAAACTGATAAAGAAAGAGAAGCTCTGAGACAAAGAAGGAGTATAAAATTGACATTTTTGAACAAATTCTGAATATCTTATCATGACTTACAAACTGAGCGCACATTAAGATCTCAAGATGCCAGTCTGCTTATGATTCCAAGGATTTATAAAATAACAGTAGGAGGTTGAGCTTTTAGTTACAGGGCCCCTAAACTGTGGAGTGGTCTGCCTGCTTCAATAAGAGATGCCCCTTTGGTCTCAGCCTTTAAATCCCTGCTGAAGACTCACTACTTCATTTTAGCATATCCTGACTAGAGCTTCTGATTAACTGTGCAGACTGCATCTCTGTTGTTAGTCATTAGCACAGTGACATGAGAGTTATAATTGGATACTAACCTTCACCTATTCTGTTTCTCTTCTTGGCCCACCTGCCAAGTTGTTTTGCCTGCCTATGGTAAAGTCATCCCTGATGGAGAATCGCAGGAATAATGGGAAAGAGGGATCCTTTCATCGGATTGGCTGGCCAAGCACTGTATCAGCTGTGGAAAGGCCAAAAATGGGGAGGCAGCTTGATAGATGAGGTCTTCAGGACTCTAAAAATATCCAAATCTTATTATGTGATATCATCTACTACTATCATATTCTGCTCCGTACTTCTAAAATTTTTATTTTTATGCTGTATTGAGGATTGGTTCTGTGTATTATATTGTATTGACCCCCTTCTTTTGACACCCACTGCACGCCCAACCTACCTGGAAAAGAGGTCTCTCTTTGAACTGCCTTTCTCAAGTGTTTCCTTTGGAGGCATTAGCTCTCCGGAAATGTGTTCTTTTGAAATTGTGGCATATTAGGTAACTAAACAATATAGTAATATACAGAAAAGGCGATATCCCTCCCATCGTGATTACAGCGGTATAAGAATCTAATGAGAAAAATATACTTTAGCTTACATTTACTGACGGTTTATGCGGTTACAAACGGAAAGCTGATTACAGACTTATCAAGGTGGGAGTCTTGATCTACGCAGGCTGCCATTTTTCGTTACCACGCTGAGCGGATTTTCGGATGAAGGTCCGAACAGCTTCAAAGGGCTTGGCTGTTGTCCAAGCCTTTTATACTGTCTGCTTCACGTGCTGGTCTTCTCTGGTCTCCAAACAAGGACAGTAAAGACGTAACCCCACCTCCAACAAGAATAGTACAATGCTCACACTGCAGTTCTCATTCTACCAACAAGGAAAGAAGATTTTTTGCTGACAGAGGACAGAAGTATGCTATTCTGTGTTTAGGCTGACTATACAATCCTCCAGTTGTCTTTGGCTATCTAATCCAATGCATGGTTGGCAATTCTAAATGCTGAGCCCCTGTGTGCCAAACTTAGCATGCACATGTGAATGGATCCTTTAACAGTGTTGTCCAGAGACAGTGACATAAATACTTAAAAAAATGTATTATAAAACCAAGGTTTGTTCCATTTTTCCCCACAAAGTTTTTTTGGGAGTTTTTCCTTGTCTTCTTAGAGAGTCAATGCTGGGGGCTGTCAAGAGGCAGGGCCTGTTAAAGTCCATTGCAACACTTCCTGTGTGATTTTGGGCTATACAAAAATAAACTGTATTGTATTGTAATATCCTGGACATCCAAACCAGTCAAAAGATGGCTGTGAAAGAAAAAGTTGTTGGCATTGACCACAAAGTTTGTAGACGTAAACCAAAACCAGACCAGAAAGCACCCCAAAATAGTACTGAAGAGATATAAAATGAGTAAAACAAAAATATGACTATAACACTATTATCACATGTGAGAATTAAAAAGGCAGAGACAATCAGACAGATATATGGACAGATGGAGAGGTGGCACGTGTCAGGGGCACAATGGTTAGCATTGTGTTAGTGGAGTTACTAAGGAGATGTGCAGCAAAGCCACTGATGGGTGGATCTCTGGGAAGATTTATAGAAGCAAATGAGGTGAACTGGAGGGGAGCCAATCAGAAAGAGGCATTCAAGTCTTTGGCTCGTTTGGTCTCAGTAAGTCGGATAGAAAATGATCAGGCGTGTCTTTGGGTAATGGAGGAGTGAGCTTTTGTTGAATTGCCTTCAGTTGGTTGAGTTTTCCTGTTTACGTTTCAGTGACAAAGTCAGAAAGAACATAATGATGAAGGATAAAAGTGAAAAGAATAATGAAAAACATCACAAGATGTCATTGCGGATTGGATTAATGCAGTTAATGAAAAGATGAGGAGAGGGAATCAGGAGATGATTCTGACTTGAAGTCTATCAAAGTGACAGGCTGACTCTGCTCAGCTCTGGTGATGGTAGCTCTGAACCTTTGGCTTCTGCCTTTTACCTGACTGGGCTGTGCAGTCTTTACAAAAAGATTTGGGCAGAGGGCTACAGTGACATATGGCAGAATTATTTAACCTGTGGCATGAAGATATCTGCCATGATATGTCTTGATAAATACAAGTGCCAACTTAGATGGGCAACAAACAAAGATTCAGTTCATTCTATTCATGTAATGTGAGGAAAGACATCACTTATCTGGACGTTAACCTGTAAGAACCCTGCCTGGCTGAGGTCCATTTTATACCTCAGGCATTTTTCAATGAATGAACCTGACACTGAATAGAGTAGACCCCCAATTTAGAAGATCAGAATAAAATGATCCAATAGTATGTACCTTTAATGACTGATGTCCTTCCTTACGTGACTTTTTGAAGAGACTTTTTTGGAAGGAACTCTTGCGAGACGGATACTTTTACCATGAGACTCTTTCAAGTCACGCCCTTCTTAAAACTATTTTCAAACATGACCACAGTCATCAGGTGCATTCCGGCATTTAACCTGGAGAGACGCCTATCAATTAAAGGGCTTACTTATGAACACACACACACACTTATGAAGATCCAGTTTAGAATCACCCATTCATCTAATTATGGCAGCGAGAAATGATGAAGTCAAACGAATTAACTCAAAAATTGTCGATCGGTTACACAGCAAATTGATAAAATGTGTATCAATAGACTATGCTGAAGCAGTTGGTGGTGATCGTGCAGTAGATGAAAACATCATCTTACAATATCATAGAATATCTACCAGCGTTAACACCGTCCGGTCTTCCACTGGCTGAATTACTGTTGAAAGAAGGATGTATCGTAATGTTATTGAATACTTAATGTATGAGTGATGGGTTATGCAATGGAACAAGATTAGTTTTATTAAAAATTGGTCAAACTATTCTAACATGTAATATTTTAACACAGTCAACACTTATACACAATCCTTGTAATGTAGTACATATTCTGCGAATAACATTAGACACAAAAGGAGATCTTGATATACAGTACCATTCGTATTAAAATGTTTACAGTAACTTACAACAAATCACAGGGACAAACATTAGTTATTTTTTTCAAATCATTAAATGGTATTGTTTTATCAAGTTGCTCATGGATACCTTCAACAACTTCTTAAAAAAATGTAAGAATCGTTGTTGATTGTATTAGAGGTAATTAATCCAATGTACATTTTTGTGTATAGTAACCGGAGGAAAAATAGAAATTCAAACTTGATCCCTTGCCTTGAACTTATCAAGGATTCCACGAGGGACTCCAATGGAAGCAAAATCCCCAGGGCTATGTAACATGTAATTTAGACCTTTTAAAATATCAGTATTTTGAGTAATCAGAAAATTGATAATTTGGAATCTAAAGAGGAAGAATTAATCGGAAAAGTTTGGAAACACCATGAGAAGAAGTAAGGTTTCTAAAAACAGGTATAAATACCTTCATCAGGCTGGAACATCGGGGGAGTCATGGGAAGAGTAGGGGGAAAAAGAAGGGAAAGTGTAATGTAATTAGAGTCGATTGGAATAGAGGAAGAGATAAAATGGGCAAGTAGGCAAGGAAGGCCAGTAGGATCAGATATGTTAGAAAGAGGAAAAGGGACAGTGGCCAAATGTGGCCTAGCTACAAGAAAAGTAATGTAGTACATATTCTGCGAATAACATTAGACACAAAAGGAGATCTTGATATACAGTACCATTTGTGTAAAAAATTACATTCATATATCCCCCTTTTCGTCCACAAACAGAGTATTAAAATGTTTACAGTAACTTACAACATATCACAGGGACAAACATTAGAAAAAGTTGTTTTATTTATTACAGAGAAATAAATGGTATTCACTAACACAGGCAGTTATGTGTTGTGTTGTCACACTGTAAATCCAAACACCGAATCAAAATCCAATGTAATCTTGAAGAAAAGATAATTCCAAATATTGTTTTAACTTAAGTTTTAAAGTAAAAGGAAAATAATGTAGATGTAACAATTCCCAAGAAAATAACAATCTCGTTAAATTATATATCCGGTTAACCAATCCTGGGGGTTGGCGAGTGAAGTGTGCAGGGTGCAGAGTCCCCAGTTCTATTACAAATCATTCCTGCCACTCTTCTCCAACCAGTGCACTCTGTCTGCTCTCTCTTCTTCATCTCTGTCATATTCTCCATTGCTTTTGACTGTTGAACCCAAGTATTAAAATTTGTCTCCCTTCCTCACGTCTGCTCCTTGCAGTCTCGCACACTTCCACTACCTTTCCTCTCATCCGTGCACATGTCCTTGTCTTACTCCTACTGACTCTCATTCCCCTTCTCTTCAGTGCATACCTCCACCTCTCCAATTTCGCCTCAACCTGCTGTCTACACTCACAACAGATCACAATGTCATCCATGAACATCATAGTCCACGGAGACTCCCGTCTGACGTCATCTGTCAACCTGTCCATTGCAAACAGGAAAGGGCTCAGTGGTGACCCTTAACGTAATCCCACTCTCACCAGCCTGACATTCCTACTGCACACCTCACTGTCCTTATACATACTCTGCACCACCCTCATATACTTTTCTGATACTCACGTTTTTCTCATACAATACCATAACTCTTGGCACCCTGTCCTACACTTTCTCAAAGTTCACAAACATGCAATGTTATTCCTTCTGACGTTCTCTGTACTTCTCAATCAACACTCTTTTAAAGATAACATCACATCTGCAGTAATCTTTCTGGGCATGAATCCATATTGCTGCTCACAGATCGCCACCTCTCCTCTCATTCAAGCATCTATCAATACCCTACTTCCACCTTATTTAAACATCTGCACTCCTCCACTGGTATCTGCATGCCTCAACTGCTTTTCCACTTTTCATCGTCTTCATAGCTTCCCTTACTTCAGCTTTGCTTGCCTAGTACTTTGTGATTTACTCTCTCCACTTCACCCAACCTACACACACTCTCTCACTTTCTATAATCATAGATTCTTCCACGTACTTCATCCACCTTTTCAACACACTCTCTTTGCTTGTCAGTGAACTTCCATCTGTATCTTTATCACCCTGACCTGCAGCTCGTGCTTCCCCACTCAGTCCCTCTGTCTGGCCAATCCATACAAGGTTTTTTCTCTTTAATTTGTGTCCGTCTTCTCATATAGCTCAATATACCTTTTCCTTAGCATTCACCATCTCTCTCTTTACCTTGCGCCACATCTCTAAACACCTGTCTGCTTTCATCATCTCTCTGGTTATCCAAATTCATTTTTGCTAACTTCTTCCTCTTCATACATTTCTGTACTTTCTCCTTCCACCACCAAATCTCTTTGTCTGGAGATGTCACACAAACACTTTCCGAGCTCTCCATTACCAATTCAGGTGTAATGTTCCAATCTATCCTGTCTTCACCACCAAGTGCCTGCCTCACTTCCTCTCATAATTTCACACAATAGTCTTCCTCTTTAAACCACAACCTGATCCTTGGTTCCACTCTCATTCTCTCTCTTTTTCACCTTGAAATTCATCCTGCATACCATCAATTGATGCTGTCTAGCTACACTATCCCCTGCGACCACCTTACAGTTTCTATAATCTCTTTCACATTGCATCTCCTACACAGGACATAGTCAACCTATGTGCACCTTCCTCCAATCTTAATCATCACCCTGTGTTCCTCCTCCTTAAAATATGCATTTCCAATGCCATTTCCATCTTTTCGCAAAGTCAGCTATCATCTGCCCTCATACATTTGTCTCCTTAACACTATAACTGGCCATTACTTCCTTGTCACCATTGTTTCCTTCACCAATGTGCCAATTAAGGTCTGCTCCAATCACCAGTCTTTCTTCTTTGGTTATACTCTCCACCATTTCATCTCAGTCCAGAAATCTGCTTTCCCCTCCATCTCACATCCCACTTGTGGGGCATATGTGCAGAGGATGTTTAACATTGCCCCTTTGATTGCCAACCTTATGCTCATTATACTGTCAGAAATTCTCTTCACCTTCAAAACCCTGTTGGCATACTCTTTCTTCACAGTCATGCCACCTTGTTTATCTTCTGTGGACGAAATCAACATCTTAATTAAAACAAAGAGAAAATAGAATGGTGTTGAGGTTATTAGTTAAAACCATGTTCTGTGGAGGTTTCTGTAGAAATTTGGAAAATCTGGAAATAACGTCAACCCTCACCCTTGAGCTGGAATCTTGGTAGGCACTTTTTGTTCTCCCTTTTCATAGAATAATTGATGGCAACATAATGTCAGTGTCTTCCAGAGAACATCTTTCAGTCAGTACAGCAAGCAAAAGTCGAGGGAGAAAACTGATGCAATCTCACCTCTCTGATTTTAACCTAACATATTCCCAAACTCAATTAAATTTCTTCAAATATACCTCACTCACAGAGTTCTCTTTTACATTGCACAACATACTCATAATTTACTTCAACTCTCTGTAATCCCCTTGCATGGCTTTTCCTTCATAAGCAGTGTGCATGGCCCTGAGTTCTTTAGTACGGTGTCACCACCCAATAGTTGAAGTTTCAATATCGGTCACCTCTAACCATTCAACTCATTACAAACCACAACTTACACTCAGTTTAAAGAAAAGAAAAGTTTCTCTTTACTTGAAATCAACAGCAGACAACACTAAAAAAACACAAGAATGATAAGCTTTTTACAAAACTATATACCATTCTTTCAACACTACTGGTGAGCTCAGCGTTAGTACAAATACCCTTTTAGAGTAATTAGTCACTCTGTTGGGGGCCCCAAATGTAGCTTGGGTGCGTAGTGGCAAAGAAAATAACAGTGCTGGCCCTTCACTTGAGCTTTACTTCAAGGCTACATAAATCAAATAAATAAATAAAAACACACACACAGACCTTGGAAAATCTCACCATCGGGTTGCACTTGTGTCCTTCTGACTTTCTCCTTGTTTATTTCCCACATGCTTCCTTCACCCCGCTCCAGTTCTCATCCTCTCCCGACTATCTTTGCCTCATGGACATTACCTTTTCGATAGTGTCTGTTTGGGATTGGCGTTCACTTTCATTATCCTAAATCATTTGACAACCTGGGTTTTCTCCCTCTCTCTCTCTATGCACATCAGCATTTTGCAATACTTTTTCCACATTTTTTTCCTTATTTTATATATTTTTTTATCAAATATATATTTATCATATATATTGTTTTATCATCCTCATCAGCGTTTTGCTGCCACTTTCGCTTCTATTAGTTTAATGTTTTGCTAAAGCTTTCTTCTTGTATCTGTGTGTCACTTCAGCATTCTGCTGAAGCTATCCTTTTTATCGCTCTTATGGCATTCAGCTCTCCTACACGTTTCCTCCCACTCCTCTCTTTACTTCTGTGTTTCTCCAATCCTCCAATCTGTATCTACCTGACACAGCCTGAGGATGGGCCAATGAGAGAACACTGTCAGGTAGTAGGCTAGGCTTTATGCCACTGCTCTGTTCAGTGTTACTATTCACAACAACACTCGTTCGTTATGGGATTAACTCTATTGACAAAATACATTCTGTCCTGTGTTGTTTTTTCCTTATCTCTTAAAATCTACTCTGGTTACACCCTCGCGCTTCCAAAGTCTATAGACCATGAGATCCTCTTCTCTATTTTGTAGCAGTGGATTGGCATCACAGGTTCAGCTCTCCAATGGTTTAGGTCCTTTCTCTCAGATAGAAGTTTTTGTGTCAGCATTGATGATTTTACTTCCAGTTCTGTTGCCCTCCTCTGGGGGGCACCACAGGGCTTCATCCTGGGACCTCTTCTGTTCTCCTTGTACTTGCTGCCATTCTGCGATATTTTCCAGAAATACGGTATTTCCTTTCATCTATATGCAGACGACTGTCAGGTTTATCTCCCTCTGAAGCGTTCTGGTCTACGTTCTGTCCAGCCCCTGCTTGATTGTCTTATTGATATAAGGAGTTGGATGACATTACATTTTCTAAATTTTAATGAGAACAAAACAGAAGTCTTGCTGTTTAGACCCAATGGCACCAGCGTGGTACGCCCTGCATCGACCTTTCCACTGTGGCTCAATTTTTGAAATACATGATCTCACATTTAGGTTTGAAAATGGATTCCAATTTAAAACTTGATAGCCATGTGGACACAGTGGTAAAATCTTTCTTTTTCCAGTTGAAGCGGCTGTCAAAAATCAAGCCTGTTTTGTCTAAATGAAACCTTGAAACAGTGATACATGCTTTTATAACCTCTCGTATAGATTACTGCAACGCGCTTCATTTTGGAAATAGCCAGGCCTCCATTGCTCGCCTACAGTTGGTTCAACATGCCGCTGCTTGAGCTTTAACTGGCACAAGAAAGCATGAGCACATTACCCCAATTTTGGCTTCCCTTCACTGGCTTCCAGTTCATTTTCAAATCCATTTTAATATCCTTGTATTTATTTTAAATCCTTTAACGGTGGTGCCCCATTTTATTTGTCTGAACTGCTGCACCCTTATGTACCGTCTCGCTCTCTCAGGTCAGCAGACCAGATGCTTTTACATGGTCCTAAGGCATGATGCAAACTCGAGCTGATCGGGCTTTTTCAGCTGCAACTCCAAATCTCTGGAACGATTTGCTGTTGTACGTTGGACAGGCTCTGTCACTAGCTGTCTTTAAATATTATTTAAAAACGCACTTTTACTCCTTGGCCTTTGACCCAGTATGATATGTTGACTATCTGTGTATTTTTTATTATGAATCTCGTGCACTCTTATGTGTTTGAGTTTCTGTTTCTTTTACCTTTTGGTTATTGTTTGTCTGATGTGCTGGGGTTTTATTGTACAGCACTTTGGTCAGCCTTGGTGTTGTTTATAAAAGTGCCTTAAAAATGAATTATAAATAAATTTTATAGTCAGCTCCAACAATAAATGACAGTGTGGGTCTGCTGAGAACACAACTAGCCTGTGATCTTCAACTGCAGACATGCTGCCTGAATCTGGTGGCAAAAACCACGTCAAAGGGACCACCTGCAGTGACGCATCTCAGCAAAAAACACCGGCTGGTGAAGCTGTTGATTGATTTAGAGTTAAACTAACAGACACCTAAACTATCATGAACTGGGAGTTTACCCTGTGCTTCTCATATACTGAATGAAGGTGTGTGTGTGTGTGTGTGTGTGTGTGTGCGTGCGTGTGTACACACAATACACTGTTCCCTTCACTTGCATCTCCTTCATAACTGTGCTGTTCTGTAACTGTTTATAGATAGATACAGTTTGCATAGGAAAGAACCCCACCATTAAAATATTCACATTTTATTGCTTTGCAGCCTGAAATGAAGACATACATAAAAAAAAAATTCTGTTATTTACTGCATGTAAATTATAACATACAAGAGGAAGATATAATAGCAACAGTTAAAAAATAAATAAATATAAAAAAACGGAATCCCTGATCTGGTTGAAGGATCATCCACTGTGTCAGTACTTTTTCAAACCCCATTTTGCTTTGATTATAGCCCTGCATCTGTTAGGATCCTTCTCTACCAACTGTGCCCATCTGGACTGTGTGATATTCTCTCATGTGTCTTTCCTGAACTGTCCAAACTTAGTCAAACTGGATGGTGACTGTTGGTGGATTGAAGTCTTCAAGACACTCCATAGACAGACAGACAGACAGACAGACAGACAGACAGACAGATAGATAGATAGATAGATAGATAGATAGATAGATAGATAGATAGATAGATAGACAGATAGATAGATAGATAGATAGTGTGAAATAAAGTGACTCCAGTAATCATGATGTGTAGGGGGAAATTCCCCGTATATTGTCTGATGGACAAGGTCAAACAAAATCACTGAACAAAACAGTTCAAAATAAGTAATTTATCTGATAACAGATTCAAAGCAAACAGGGATATTTATACTGAAAGAAAAATGGTTACAGGAAATGCAAATGAAGGAAGTGATGGCTTTGTAATGAGGGATAGAAAATGACGTTATCTCAGCAGGGTACAGAAGTGGAAGTGGAGCCTCAGCCATTTTGAGTGCTGGAATGGGAGTGTGTAGGATTATTTATCTTCTTTGAGGCTGAAAAAAGAGAGACGTTAGTACCTTCCAATAACCTTTCTTCTCCTGGTGTTTTCTTTACCTTAAGGATTGTTGGCTGCCTCCAAATTGCATGTGTTTGACAAGACCCAGCCCCCTCAGCCCAGACCCACCGGGTCGGACGATCTGCACCGAGATGTCGTGACCAAGAGAGTGGGCATCAGCGTTGGCCTGCAAGGAGCCTTTACGATAAATGAGGGTGAATCAGTATGACTGAAGGTCCAAAAACCGGGTGACATGGGGGTTAGACTCCAGGTGCACGGCCATCCACTGTAATGCGGCATGTTCCGTGATGAAGGTAAACTCCCGCCCCAACAGGTAGTGCCTTAAGTGAGTCACCGCACATTTGATCACCAAGGCCTCACATTCCCGCATACCTGATCTCCCTGTCCAGCAGTTTCTGGCTCAGATACATCACGGGATGTTCAGCACCATCGATGCATTGGCTCAACACGGCACCCAGTCCTGTTTCTGACACATCGGTCTGGAGAATAAAGGGAAAAGTAAAATTAGGTGTGCGCAAAATAGGTGCTGATGTCAGGGCCTTCTTTAAGTCACTTCTCAGTATCGTCATCCCAAGCCACTTTTAGAGTTGCCCTTTTCTTTGTCAGGTTGGTAAATGGTACAGCCATTTCTGAGAACTGGGGTACAAATCGGTGGCAGTAACCCATTAGTCCTAAAAATGCCTGTACTTGGTGTTTGGTTATTGGACAAGGCCATTTGTGAATGGCATCAACATTTGAACAATGTAGTTTAAATGTTCCCCCTCCCACCAGATAGCCCAAATATTTGGCTTCCTTCAAACCAAAGAAACATTTTCGTGAATTGATACACAGCCCGGCCTGTGCTAGTGCAGAAAGACCTGATTAAGCCATCTGATGTCATTGCAGAACCTCCAGGAGCCATCGGGCTTAGGAATCAGAAAAATAAGACGAGACAACAGGCTGTGGCTTGGTTCATTCATGCCCATTTCCAGCATACATCTGATTTCCAACTCCACTTCGCCTTTTTTCGCCTCGGGAAGCCTATAGGGTCTTTGTCGGACCACCACTCCGGGGCTGGTTAACAATGTCATGCTCATTCAGCCCAGTATGCCCTGGCTGCTCATTAACCATCCCTGTCATTGACAAGACTGGAGACAGATCGAATCTGAAATTAAGGCTTTTGCGTTCAGTGAAAAGGGAGTGTGGCTGGCCAGAGGTAAGTCTCTCGTGCCTTTCCTTCTACACTCGCTCGGTCATCAATTCAGCTGTTTCACCAAATAGTCTACGAGCCCTTTTTGTTCCTTAATTTCAAAAGGGCCTTACCAATGTGCCAACAATTTGGAATGTGACGAGGGTATAAGCACCATAACACAATCCCTTGGATGGAACTCACGGAGGGTTCTGTTTCTATTATAATAGTGCTCCTGTGCTGCTTGAGTACGCTCCAGATGTTCTTTGAGCACTGGTCTAATTTTAACCAATCTATCACGTAATTGTGGGATATATTCTACAATATTAGAGGAGGAGAGGACCTCTTCTTCCCATCCTTCTTTAAGCATTTCCAAAAGACCTCGTGGTTGCCTTCCGTATAACAACTCAGAAGAGAGAAAAGCCCGTAGAGGTCTGAAGGACTTCCTGATAGGTGAAAAGTATGAGGAGGAGTAACAGGTCCTAGTTTCTCCCGTCCTCACTCAATACCTTGTGCAGCATCTGTTTCAAAATCTGATTGAATCGTTCTACCAACCTGTCGGTTTGTGGATGGTAGACCGAGTCTTCAGACACTTAATTCTCAGTAACGTGGCCGCCTCACTGAACGACTCTGAAGTGAAGGGAGTCCCTTGGTCAATTAGTACCTTTTTAAGAATCCCAACACGAGCGAATAGCCTTATTAATTCCAGTGTGATACTTTTCGATGTCGCTGAACATAAAGGGACAGCCTCAGGAAACTTAGTGGCGCAGTCTACCATGAACAATATATACTTATGGCCTCAGGCCGAGGGTTCGATTGGACCTATGAGATCGATGCCAATCTGTTCAAAGGGAATTTCTATTAAAGGGATGGGGATGAGAGGACCCCTGTCCCTCCTAGGAATCTGACGCAACTAGCATTTAGGACAATAAAGTGCAGAAGCGTTGGACATCCTCATTTATCCCTGGCCAATAGAATTGGAACATAATCCTCTCTAGACTTTTTTTGTTCCAAGATGGGCGCCGAGTAGGTGGGCGTGTGCTAATTCACAAACTTGGTGACTATAGGTCTGTGGCAATAGAAACAATGACCTCACTTCCCTTTCATGTTCCACCACTCGATACAAGAGATTATTTGAGGTGATGAAGTGGGGCATTCGTGGAATGGGATTCAGGGACACCTGTCCATTAACTGAGGTGTCTGCATTTCTAGCATTTTTTAGAGAATCACCATTCTACTGCTCCCATTTAAAGGAGGACAACGTTAGTCTTAACTGAGAAGCCAGTTCCTGGATGGGATCCTGGTCGACCTCAAGGGGCGGGGTTTCAGGATGCACTGGTGAGTCAGTGGTGCTTATAATTTCCGGCCCATCTTGGGTTCCCTCGATATAGTCACACTAAGTCGACGCATAGGTCCTAGTGGCCGTCGTACACGGCGTGGAAGCAGTCAGACCTGAGCTTTATTTGTCCATTAACAATCCCTCCCTCTGTACAGGAGCCCTGTCTTTGGCGCTGATACTGTGTGACAAGTCCCATCCTAATATTACTGGAAAAGGTGGATCCGGCAACAACAAGGGCGGGCCATAGATCCATCCTCCGTGACCATACAATTAATATGTTGCTCCCAGCATCAAACATAGCGGTATTCTAGTGACCATTCAGTAAAACTACTCCTGTATATGGGAATGATAAGGGGTTAATGAGGGCACACCACCTCTCTCCTTCAGTGTGGGAGCAGTCCATGGGCTCTACTGGGCATGCCGGGAACATGTGCCCAATCACCCCACGCTTGAAACAGCAGGGAGGATTGAATTCAGGGTGGGGTAATCGGTGGCCTTCTCCTAGGAGAGGTCGTATTAAGCCCTTTGTACCTCCCCTTTCAGTTAGGGTGCCAGGAGGAATGCCCACTCCAACCTCGACCAAGCCTTGCACTCTGCAGTGCGCTAACATATCAAAAAGTATGTTTCCCGGTCATCCACCTCAGGAAGGTAGGTTTATTGTGGGGCCAGAGACCAAGCAATCTCCGGCCTTACCTCCGTGCCTGCCCATGCCTCTGCTTCCACCAGCTGGATACTGGTTTCCCCCAGCTATGTGTTGACCATCACGAGTTCCACCACTATGGTGCCCAGGATAGTGTTGAGGTCTTGTTCCTCTGACATGTTGGGAACAATCAATCGTGCTGGCTATGCCAATTTTGAAATAAAGTGACACTAGTTGTCATGAAGTGTTGGGGAAATGCCCCGTATATTTTCCTATAGACAAAGTCAAACAAAATCACAGACCAAAATGTTTGAAAATAAATCAATTATCTGACAACAGATTCAAAGCAAATGGGGCTATTTATACTGAAAACAAAACGGTTACAGGAAATGCAAATGAAGGAAGTCACGTCTTCGTGATGAGGGAAAGAAAATAATCTAATCTGAGCAGAGAACAGAAGAGGAAATGGAGCCACGCCATTTTGACTGCTGGAACAGGTGCATGCAGGAATATTTGTCTTCTTTGCGGCTGAGAAGAGAGAGAGATGATAATACCTTTCAATAACCCTTCACCTCTTGATGTTTTCTTTATTTATGGGCTTGTTTGCTGCCTCCGAATCGTGCGTGTGTAAAGATAGATAGATAGATAGATAGATAGATAGATAGATAGATAGATAGATAGATAGATAGATAGATAGATAGATAGATAGATAGATAGATAGATAGATAGAAGAATTTCAAAGTAGTAACACTTCACTGATCTGCTAAAAACAAAATCTCACTCTCCCCTTTTCTGGTTAAAGACACAAAGCTTTTAACAATATATAACTTTTAACTCCTACTTGTATGTATTTGGTAATCTTTGCTTATCTGATCTGCCTGAAGTAAGAATATATCAGAAAAACAACTGAATCCTGGATTAGAAATAACTGGAACTTCTTTCTCTTTCAGCATTCATAAACATGGCTGACAATTACAGATTATCAGAGAAATGCACTGATGACAATTGTACAACAGAAGAATCATCAAATGCCAGTGGAGCAGATGAAGAAACAGGTAGGCACTGTAGACCTTCTTTATATGCTTAAATTAAATACAATTTTTATGTTGTAGTAAGCTACAAAAATTAATGACAGGGTATGTCTGCTGAGAACACAATTGGCCTCTGCTCTTCAAGTGCAGATGTGCTGCCTGCATCTGGTGACAAAAATCACGTCAAAGAGACCACCTACAGCGACGCATCTTAGAAAAAAACACCAGCTGGTTAAGGTTTTGGTTGATTTTGAGTTAAACTATCAGACACCTAAGCAATCATGAACTGGGTGTTTACCCTGTGTGTGTGTGGATATTAGATAGATAGATAGATAGATAGATAGACAGACAGACAGACAGACAGACAGACAGACAGACAGACAGACAGATAGATAGATAGATAGATAGATAGATAGATAGATAGATAGATAGATAGATAGATAGATAGATAGATAGATAGATAGATAGATAGATAGATAGATAGATAGATAGATAGAATCATTTCAAAGTAGTAATACTTCACTGATTTGCTAAAAACAAAATCACACCCTCCCCTTTTCTGGTTAAAGAGACAAGGCTATTAACAATAATAACTTTTTAGCTCTTACTTGTATGTATTTGGTAATCTCTACTTAGCTTCCATGTCTGAAGTAAGAATATATCAGAAAACAACTGAATCCTGGATTAGAAATAACTGGATCTTCTTTCTCTTTCAGTGTTCACAAAGAAGGCTGACAATTACAGAGTATCAGAGAAACACACTGATGACATCTCTACCATCGAAGAATCATCACATGCCAGTGGAGGAGATGGCGACACAGGTAGATGCTGTAGACCTTTTTAATGTACTTAAGATTAAATACAATTATTATTTTACATTTTTTTAAGAAGGTTGTAAGCACTAGAGCTCTAATTTCACCACCTTCTCATGATCCATCCATTTTAATACCCTGTTTGGCTGTGTTTGACCTGTATCTGTATCTTGACCTTTTTAAAGCAGCTGGTTTCCAGTATGAAGCCATCTGGCTCCCCCGTTGATGTTGTCCCTCCTCGACTTCTTAAGGAGATCTTTTCGCCTTGGGTCCTTCTATTCTTACTATTATTAATAGTAGTTTAACCTCTAGTGTGGTGCCTAAAAATTTTAAACATGCTGTTGTGCAACCTCTGCTGAAAAATATGGGTCTAGACCACTCTGATATGTCTAACTTTAAGCCTATTTCAAAGCTACCTTTTTGCCCATACTTTTGGAAAACGTCATCTACACCCAACTGAAGTCCTTCCTGGACGAACATGCAATATGAAAGTGTTCCAGTCTGGGTTTAAAACTCACCACAGCACTGAGTCCTCTCTGTTAGTTTTATTTAATGATATTCTTTTAACAGTGGACTCTGGTAACTGTGTAGTACTCGTGCTTCTGGATTGAACAGCTGCCTTTGACATGACAGACCATGAGATCCTCATCTCCAGGCTGGAGCAGTGGGTGGGCATCACAGGTTTAGCTCTCCAATGCTTAGGTCCTTTCTCTCAGATACAGTAGATGTTTTGGTGTCAGCATTGATGATTTACTTCCACCTCTGTTGCCCTCCTCTGGGGGGTACCACAGGGCTCCATCCTGGGACCTCTTCTGTTCTCCTTGTACTTGCTGCCATTCTGCGCTATTTTCCGGAAACACTGTATTTCCTTTCATCTTTATGAAGAAGACTGTCAGGTTTATTTTTCTTTGAAGCGTTCTGGTCCACGTTCTGCCCAGCCACTGCTTGATTGTCTTATTGAAATAAGGAGTTGGTGTTGGTGTTGTTTATAAAAGTGCCTTAAAAATGAATTATAAATAAATTTTGTAGTCAGCTCCAAAAGTAAATAACAGTCTGGGTCTGCTGAGAACACAACTGGCCTGTGATCTTCAATTGCAGACATGCTGCCTGAATCTGGCGGCAAAAACCACGTCAAAGGGACCACCTGCAGTGAAGCATCTTAGCAAAAAACACCGGCTGGTGAAGCTGTTGATCGATTCAGAGTTAAACTTACAGACACCTAAACTATCATGAACTGGGAGTTTACCCTGTGCGTCTCATATACTGAATGAAGGTGTGTGTGTATGTGTTTACGTGCGTGTGTACACACAATACACGGTTCCTTTCACTTGCATCTCCTTCATAACTGTGCTGTTCTGTAACTGTTTATAGATAGATACAGTTTGCATAGGAAAGAACCCCACCATTAAAATATTCACATTTTATTGCTTTGCAGCCTGAAATGAAGATACACACAAAAAAAAAAATTCTCTTATTTATTCCATGTACATTATAACAGCCAAGTGGAAGATATAATAGCAACAGTTAAAAAATAAATAAATATAAAAAAACAGAATCCCTGATCTGGTTGAAGGATCACCCACTGTGTCAGTACTTTTTCAAACCCCATTTTGCTTTGATTATAGCCCTGGATCTGTTAGGATCCTTCTCTACCAACTGTGCCCATCTGGACTGTATGATATTCTCTCATGTCTTTCCTGAACTGTCCAAACTCAGTTAAACTGGATGGTGACTGTTGGTGGATTGAAGTCTTTAAGTCACTCCACAGACAGATAGATAGATAGATAGATAGATAGATAGATAGATAGATAGATAGATAGATAGATAGATAGATAGATAGATAGATAGTGTAAAATAAAGTGACTCCAGTTATCATGAAGTGTTGGGGGAAATTCCCCGTATATTGTCTGATGGACAAGGTCAAACAAAATCACTGAACAAAACAGTTCAAAATAAGTAATTTATCTGACAACAGATTCAAAGCAAACAGGGATATTTATACTGAAAGTAAAATGGTTACAGGAAATGCAAATGAAAGAAGTGATGGCTTCGTAATGAGGGATAGAAAATGACGTCATCTCAGCAGGGTACAGAAGAGGAAGTGGAGCCTCAGCCATTTTGAGTGCTGGAATGGGAGTGTGTAGGATTATTTATTTTCTTTGAGGCTGAAAAGAGAGAGAAGTTAGAATCTTCCAATAACCTTTCTTCTCGTGATGTTTTCTTTACCTTAAGGATTGTTGGCTGCCTCCAAATTGCATGTGTTTGACAAGACCCAGCCCCCTCAGCCCAGACCCCCCGATCTGCACCGAGATGTCGTGACCCGAGAGTGGGCATCAGCGTTGGCCTGCAAGGAGCCTTTACGATAAATGAGGGTGAATCAGTATGGCTGAAGGTCCAAAAACCACCGGGTGACATGGGGGTTAGACTCCAGGTGCACGGCCATCCACTGTAATGAGGCATGTTCCATGATGAAGGTAAACTCCCGCCCCAACAGGTAGTACCTCAAGTGAGTCACCGCCCATTTGATCACCAAGGCCTCACACTGCCGCATACCTGATCTCCTTGTCCAGCAGTTTCTGGCTCAGATACATCACGGGATGATCAGCACCATCGATGAATTGGCTCAACAATGCACCCAGGCCTGTATCTGACACATCGGTCTTAAGAATAAAGGGAAATGTAAAATTAGGTGTGCACAAAATAGGTGCTGATGTCAGGGCCTTCTTTAAGTCACTAAATGCCTTCTCAGTATCATCATCCCAAACCACTTTTAGAGTTGCCCTTTTCTTTGTCAGGTTGGTAAACGGTACAGCCATTTCTGAGAACTGGGGTACAAATCGGTGAGAGTAACCCATTAGTCCTAAAAATGCCTGTACTTGACGCTTGGTTATTGGACAAGGCCATTTGTGAATGGCATCAACATTTGAACACTGTGGTTTAACTGTTCCCCCTCCCACCAGATAGCCCAAATATTTGGCTTCTTTCAAACCAAAGAAACATTTTCGTGGATTGATACATAGCCCGGCCTGTGCTAGTGCAGAAAGAACTGATTAAGCCATCTGATGTCATTGCAGAACCTCCATGCCCCATCGGGCTTAGGAACCAAAACAATAGGACTGGACAACAGGCTGTGGCTTGGTTCAGTCATGCCCATTTCCAGCATACATCTGATTTCCAACTCCACTTCGCCTTTTTTCGCCTCGGGAAGCCTATAGGGTCTTTCTCGGACCACCACCCTGGGGTTGGATAACAATGTCATGCTCATTCAGCCCAGTATGCCCTGGGTACTCATTAACCATCCCTGTCATTGACAAGATTGCAGACAGATCGGATCTGAAATTAAGGCTTTGGCGTTTAGTGAAAAGGGAGCGTGGCTGGCCAGAAGTAAGGCTCTCGTGCCTTTCCTTCTGCGGTTTCAGCAAATTTATATAGTACTAGCAAAATACCCGCGCTTCGCAGCGGAGAAGTAGTGTTTTAAAGAAGCAATGAAAAAGAAAAGGAAACATTTTGAAAATAACGTAACATGATTGTCAATGTAATTGTTTTGTCACTGTTGTGAGTGATGAGTGTTGTTGTCATATATATATATATATATATATATATATATATATATATATATATATATTACACACACACACATAAACATATATATATACATATCTATACATATACACATATATACATACATATATATATATCTACATATATACACATACATATACATACACACATACATACACACACACACATATATACACACAATACATATATACATACATACACACACACATATATAAACATATATATACATATACATACATATCTACATATATACACACACAGCTATTTCAGATCAGTGCAATACGCTGCTTGTTAAAACGGATAACTCCGCTCTTACGTGCAAGTCTGCATGGATATTATGAACTATCGTATTTGTTCAAGTTCTATTTAAATTTTAAATAGAAGGAATTTTTATTTAGTCGACAGAAATATCTTTGGTAGGAATGGTAAAACAGACAGGAATATTATTCGTGAATAAATCAACTCAAACCTTAAACAACTTATAATATTTTGCTCTCCATAAAAATATATCCTGTCTAAATTATACAAGTTAGAAATAAAGTAAACGTTAAAAGAACAAACATTCAAATTTCTTTACTCTTATGTAATTTTATATAAAAATAAACTTAGATTTTAAATATCCCAAAAGATTTTGCTCTCCATAAAAATATATCCTGTCAAAATTATACAAATTCAAATATGAACATGCTGCATAACAAAACCTGGAAATATAAATAAAATGTGTTCCTTTCAGCAATAACAAATCAAATCATTCAGTTGTCTTTGCTCATATGTCATTTTAGAGCTGGACGCCTGGCATCTGTTTTTGGCCACAGGTTCGTTTCTGTTTGCTGTGAGGTTCTGTGTTGTGGAGATTCTCAGGATGGATTGCAGGTGCTCATCAGTGAGGCGACTCCTGTGTGCTGTTTTGTTAGTCTTTATCACTGAGAAGAGCTTCTCACACAGATATGTGCTACCAAACATGCACAAGGTTCGAGCCGCATGTAGACGGACTTTTTTTGTTCAAAGTCACCAAAGCGCCGTGCAAACTCAGTGCGCTCAGTTTATCAGCAAAGTGCGTATTTGGGAACACCGTAGTGACGACTTGGTTTAACATTACTTGGCAACAGGGAAAGTGGGGCAAATTGCACTGGTGCATTTGTGTCTCCCATAAAAGCAGCTTCACTTGAAATCACTTTGTGATTGTGCACGGGTAAAAACGTTCGCTGAAGTGTCAGATTCTTATTTAATTCTTCTGCTTTCTGTATCTTCTGCATTGCATTCAGGTTACCCTGATGTTTTGTCTCATAGTGCCGTCTTAGATTAAATTCTGTAATTACAGCCACATTAGCTCCACAAATGAGACACACGGGTTCAGTAAACATATACTCAGCCTCCCATCGGTTTTAAAGGCTCTATTTTCAGAATCAACTTTTCTCTTCAGCATCGTGTGAGCTAGCTTCGCAATAACTTGCAGCATCATAAGCTAGACTTGATTAACGCGTAAGTGTTGGCAAGGCAGCTGAAGCGCTGCATTATGGGATCTGTAGTTTATTGTGTTACCAGCGCTTCATATACCCGGGCCATTAATAACAATAATACAGTATATAAAATGATCTCGGGGCCGGATATAATTACACGCCGGGCGGATGTGGCCCGGCCCTTGAGTTTGACACATATGGACTAAATAGAACTTGAAAAGATATATTTTTTCAAATGTGATCGCGCAATTCAGATAGAGTTGACGCACTACAGCCTGCATGCCTCAATAAGTCATCCTCCCTCGCTCTTACTTTTTTACCGTTCATCTAATGAATACACTGAGTATGGCTTTACCAAAACAATCATTGATGGCGAATAAAGTATCCATTATTCGAGTATGTAGATCGGGATATATATATACATATATATATATACCCGTGTATCGCAGCGGAGAAGTAGTGTGTTAAAAAAGCTAGAAAAAGAAAAGGGAACATTTTAAAAATAACGTAACATGACTGTCAATATACAGTATTTGTTTTGTGAGTGTTACTGAGTGTTGCTGTCATCAAGGATTTGATTATCATTATTTCTTTCAATCAGGTTCATATTTGTAGGATGTGTTGTGTTCAAGTTACATTCCGTGTTTGTCAATCGTTGTAAAGATGACAGGTTTCATTCATCGATTCGTTTCTTACTGCATCAATAAACAGCTCGTCTTCTTCTTTATCTGAGACCTGACACACTGCATGCACGGGTTTTTTACACTGTCTTCCTTTAGCGGGACATTGACTTTTTCCAACGTGTGCTTTGTTTCCGCAGTAGCAGCATTTATGAATATGCTTGTATGTATCAGACGCTTCATATTTTTTGCTGCCTTTTTAATTGTGTAATTCGGTTTTTGTTCAGCGCTCTTTGGAACTGTTGCTTTTTATCTGTGCACTGCGTCAGTTCTCATGAGCCGCTCTGTGTACATGCATCAAAGGTTCCCAGCTGTGCTGGTGCCATCTCCTGCGATGTCCATGGCTGTATTTAATGTTACCTTAGTCCTGGCACTTAAAACTTTCTCTCGCAGTTTCGCTGAGTTTGTGTCAAACACCACCCTGACCATCTCATCTTCCTCTCCATAAGCACAGTCCTTCACCCGTGAATATTTAGTGGGAGTTTGCTATTGGATTGCCGCTGACGGACGGCCTTATATGGGCAGGCACTAAATTACAAATGCCAGCGGCAGCCTGTCTATGAACTTAATTTAAAGTGTAGGTTTACATCGTGCTTTGTTTCCGAAGTAGCAGAACTCATGAATATGGTTGTATATGTCACTTTCGCCGCTTCTTATTGTTTCGCTGCCTTCTCAATTACATAATGCATGTTTTCTTCAGCGCTTTTTTGAGGTCTTCCTGGTTTTCTATGTACTGTGTGATTACGTGAGAGGCGTGATGATGTCACACGAAACTCCGCCCCCACGGCGTTCAAGCTCATCTCCATTACAGTAAATGGAGAAAATCAGCTTCCAGTTATGACCATTACGCGTAGAATTTCGATATAAAACCTGCCCAACTTTTGTAAGGAAGCTGTAAGGAATGAACCTGCCAAATTTCAGCCTTCCACCCACACGGGAAGTTGGAGAATTAGTGATGAGTCAGTGAGTGAGTCAGTGAGTGAGTGAGTGAGTGAGTGAGTGAGTGAGTGAGTGAGTGAGTGAGGGCTTTGCCTTTTATTAGTATAGATACACGCTCGCTCAGTCATCTATTCAGCTGTTTCACCAAATAGTCTACGAGCCCTTTTCGTTCCTTAATTTCATAAGGGCCTTACCAATGTGCCAACAATTTGGAATGTGACAAGGGTATAAGCACCATAACACAATCCCTTGGATGGAACTCACGGAGGGTTCTGTTTCTATTATAATAGTGCTCCTGTGCTGCTTGAGCACGCTCCAGATGTTCTTTGAGCACTGGTCTAATTTTAGCCAATCTATCGCGTAATTGTGAGATATATTCTACAATATTAGAGGAGGGGAGGACCTCTTCTTCCCATCCTTCTTTAAGCATTTCCAAAAGACCTTGTGGTTGCCTTCCGTATAACAACTCAGAAGGGAGAAAAGCCCGTAGAGGTCTGAAGGACTTCCTGATAGGTGAAAAGTATGAGGGGGAGTAACTGGTCCCAGTTTCTCCCGTCCTCACTAACTACCTTGCGCAGCATCTTTTTCAAAATCTGATTGAATCGTTCTACCAACCTGTCGGTTTGTGGATGGTAGACCGAGTCTTCAGACACTTAATTCTCAGTAACGTGGCCTCCTCCCTGAACGTCTCTGAAGTGAAGGGAGTCCCTTGGTCACTTAGTACCTCTTTAAGGATCCCAACATGAGCGAATAGCCCTATTAATTCCCGTGTGATATTTTTCGATGTCGCTGAACGTAATGGGATAGCCTCTGGAAAATGAGTGGCGCAGTCTACCATGAACAATATATACTTATGGCCTCAGGCCGAGGGATTCGATTGGACCTACGAGATCGATGCCAATCTGTTCAAAGGGAATATCTACTAAAGGGATGGGGATGAGAGGACCCCTGTCCCTCCTAGGAATTTGACACAGCTGGCATTCAGGACAATAAAGTGCAGAAGCTTTGGACATCCTCATTTATCCCCGGCCAATAGAAATGGAACATAATCCTCTCTAGACTTTTTTTGTTCCAAGATGGGCGCCGAGTAGGTGGGCGTGTGCTAATTCACAAACTTGGTGACTATAGGTCTGCGGCAATAGAAACAATGACCTCACTTCCCTCTCGTGTTCCACCACTCGATACAATAGATTATTTTAGGTGATGAAGTAGGGCATTCGTGGAATGGGATTCAGGGACACCTGTCCATTAACTGAGGTGTCTGCATTTCTAGCATTTTTTAGAGAATCACCATTCTACTGCTCCCATTTAAAGGAGGACAACGTTAGTCTTAACTGAGAAGCCAGTTCCTGGATGGGATCCTGGTCGACCTCAAGGGGCAGGGTTTCAGGATGCACTGGTGAGTCAGTGGTGCTTATATCTTCCGGCCCACCATGGGTTCCCTCGATAGTCACACTAAGTCAATGCATAGGTCCTAGTGGCCGTCGTACACGGCGTGGAGGCAGCCAGACCTGAGCTTTGTCCGTCCATTAACAATCCCTCCCTCTGTACAGGAGCCCTGTCTTTGGCGCTGATACTGTGTGACCAGTCCCATCCTAATATTACTGGATAAGGTGGATCTGGCAGGACGGCTACAACAAGGCGGGCCATAGAACCATCCACCGTGACCATACAATTAATATGTTGCTCCCAGCATCAAACATAGCGGTAACCCGGTGACCATTCAGTAAAACTACTCCTGTATATGGGTCGTATTAAGCCCTTTGTACCTCCGAATTCAGTTAGGGTGCCAGGAGGAATACCCACTCCAACCTCGACCAAGCCTTGCGCTTTGCAGTGCGCTGAAATATCAAAAAGTATGTTTCCAGGTCATCCACTTAAGGAAGGTAGGTTAATTGTGGGGCCAGAGACCAAGCAATCTCCGAACTTATCTCCGTGCCTGCCCATGCTTCTGCTTCCACCATCTGTATCCTGGTTTCCCCCAGCTATGTGTAGACCATCACGAGTTCCACCACTATGGTGCCCAGGATAGTGTTGAGGTCTTGTTCCTATTACATGTTGGGAACAATCAATCCTACTGTCTATGCCAATTTTGAAATAAAGTGACACTAGTTGTCATGAAGTGTTGGGGAAATGCCCGATATATTTTCCTATAGACAAAGTCAAACAAAATCACTGACTAAAATGGTTGAAAATAAATCATTTATCTGACAACAGATTCAAAGCAAATGGGGCTATTTATACTGAAAACAAAATGGTTACAGGAAATGCAAATGAAGGAAGTCACGTCTTCGTGATGAGGGAAAGAAAATGATCTAAACTCAGCAGGGAACAGAAGAAGAAATGGTGCCCCGGACATTTTGACTGCTGGAACAGGTGCATGCAGGAATATTTGTCTTCTTTGCGGCTGAGAAGAGAGATAGACGATAATACCTTTCAATAACCCTTCACCTCTCGATGTTTTCTTTATTTATGGGCTTGTTTGCTGCCTCTGAGTCGTGCGTGTGTGAAGATAGATAGATAGATAGATAGATAGATAGATAGATAGATAGATAGATAGATAGATAGATAGATAGATAGATAGATAGATAGATAGATAGATAGATAGATAGATAGATAGATAGATAGATAGATAGATAGATAGATAGATAGATAAAAGCATTTCAAAGTGGTAACACTTCACTGATTTGCTAAAAACAAATTCACACCCTCCCCTTTTCTGGTTAAAGACACAAGGCTATTAACAACATAACTTTTTAGCTCTTACTTGTATGTTTTTGGTAATCTCTACTTAGCTTCCATGCCTGAAGTAAGAATATATCAGAAAAACAGCTGAATTCTGGATTAGAAATAACCTGAACTTCTTTCTCTTTCAGTGTTCACAAAGAGGGCTGGCAAGTACAGAGTATCAGAGAAACACACTGATGACATCTCTATCATAGAAGAATCATCACATGCCAGTGGAGGAGATGGCGACACAGGTAGATGCTGTAGACCTTTTTAATGTACTTAAATTAAATACAATTATTATTTTACTTTTTTTAAGAAGGTTGTAAGTATTAGAACTCTAATTTCACCACCTTCTCATGATCCATCCATTTTAATACCCTGTTTGGCTGTGTATGACCTGTCATTCTCCCCTTTTTAAAGCAGCTGGTTTCCAGTATGAATCCATCTGGCTCCACCGTTGATGTTGCCCCTCCTCGACTTCTTAAGGAGATCTTTTCCACCTTGGGTCCTTCTATTCTTACTATTATTAATAGCAGTTTAACCTCTAGTGTGGTGCCTACAAATTT
>NC_053155.1:8182382-8199382 GCF_016835505.1 Polypterus senegalus | reverse complement strand
CACCAGCTTGGGGGCCGAGCCAAGTTTGAATGGACACAAAGTGGATTACTGCAGGTGGAACAGAGACCTACAGTTAGGGTCCACAAACACTTGGACGAGACAACTTTTTCTCATTTTTGGTTCTGTAGATTACCACAATGAATTTTAAAAGAAACAACCAGATGATGTTGAATCAGACTTTCAGCTTTAATTCGTGGCGTGAACAAACGATTGCATAAAATGTGGGCAACTAAAGCATTTTTTAACACGTCCCTTCTTTCAGGGACTCAAAAGTATGGACAAATTAAATAACTAAATGAAAAGTTAATTTCTAATACTTGTTGAAAACTCTTTTCTGAAAACGAAGTCTTGAACTCTGACATCACCAGATGCTGGGTTTCCTCCTTTATGTCTGCCAGGCCTTTACTGCGGCTTTTTTCAGTTGCTGTTTGTTTGGGGCCTTTTGTCCAGTTTAGTCTTCCGGCATCCTGCTCAATGGGTTAAGATCGGTGACTGACTTCATTTAAAATTTTCACTTTTTTAAATAAACTCCTGGATTGCTTTAGTTGTATGTTTTGGTCATTGTCCATCGTTAACGCCCAATAATTGACTGCATTTAGCTGTTTGAGCAACAGTATGTCTCTGAACAACTCAGTCATTCACTGCTTCTGTCCGGTCACCTCATTAATAAACACGAGTGTCCAGTGCCACTGGCAGCCATCACCTGCTACTCCACCGGTTTTACAGATGATGTTATTTTTGGGATAATGAGCTGTTCAACCCTTCTCATAATTTTTCTTGCCATCATTCTGGTAGAGGTTGATCTTGGTTTCATCTGTCCTAGAATGTTTTCCAGACTGTGCTGGCTTTTTTTTGAGATGTTCTTTAGCAAAGTCCATTCTAGCTTTCTTTTCCCTTGAGGCTTATGGTGGCTTGCACCTTGAGTGCACCCTCTGTATTTACTTTCATGCAGTCTTCTTTTATGGTAGACTTTGGATATCGATACGCCTACCAAGCCTGGAGATTTTTCACTTGGTTGGCTTGTTGTGAAGGTTTCTTTCACCATGGAAATGATTTGCATCATCCACCATGTTGTCTTCCGTGGATGTCCGGTCTTTTTGCTTGCTGAGTTACCATTGCTTCTTCTCAGGATGTCCAAACTGTAGATTTTACCACTTGTATTGTACAATTTCTCGGATGGGTTTTTTCTGTTTTCGCAGCTTAAGGATGGCTTCTTTCACCTGCATGGAGAGCTCCTTTGACCGCATGTTGTCATCTTCCACATGCAAGCACCACACCTCAAATCAACTCCAGGCCTTTTATGTGCTTAATTGATAAGACATAACGACGGACTTGAACACACCTGCCATGAAATAGCCTTTGAGTCAATTGTCCAATTACTTTTGAGCCCCTAAATGAAGGGATTGTCTTCAAAAATGCTTTTAGTTGCCTCTCATTTTATGCACCTTTTGTTCAACCCACTGAATTAAAGCTGAAAGTCTGCACTTCAACTGCATCTGAGTTGTTTCATTTAAAATTCATTGTGGTAATGTACAAAAACAAAATCAGAAAAAGTTGTCTCTGTCCAAATATTGATGGACCTAACTGTATAATAGGCAGATTATGGGATGTTGTAGGTTTTAATGAGTCCACTCATCCGTACAACTGTATTCCTGCCTAAAGTATGCAAAAGAGGGAGTTGGACACTATCCAGACTGGAAAGAGCCCAAAATCTGCCCAAAAGCCAGTCTGGCACACGGCAGCCAAACTCTGAAATGAGTCGGGTACCATATGCTTGGGCAGATCTTCATCATGCTGCCCCAAATTCATCTTCATTTCTTATTAATGGTGGAGTACAATATGATGACTAGTCAAGTTTTAGTTCATGTTTATTATCACGTCAACACTTCACAATTCACGTATTCCATAGAACAGTAAGAACAGTTCAATACAAAGAAGAGATGAGTAGTCCAAAACAACACATGAAATGTAACAACAGATGAACGATACAAGAAACAGGTGAGCTGTCATCAACATGTGTCTGTCACGTTTAGTGACGGTTATTTCATCTGCTAGTAAGGGAAGGCCTCGCTCTAATTTTTTTCATCGATATAGTTATGCATGTTTGGTTCATTCTTTTGGGTGACACAGTAGTAGCACTGCCACGCTGCTGTAAGAAGACAATGATTTTCCAGTCTTCCCTATGCTGAATTCACATGTTCTCTCCATGTCTGTGTGGTTTTCATCCGGCAGCTCCACAAACGCAAACATTCAGTGGATTGGCAATGCTAAATTGACCTTAAAGTGTGTGTCTCTCTGCCTGCGAAGGACTGGCAACCCTGTTCAGGAATTGTTCCTGCCTTGGGCTCCTATTCAGGATAAGGTTGGTTTAGAACATGGAGAGACCAAGTTTTCTTTTGGTTGCTGTGTCAAATTTCTTAATTTTTAAACTGAATTGCCAGCAAATGTTAAATGGTATTTGTGTTGTGGGGAACAGCCCAGACACAGGCAGGTAGACATGATTTTATATCACCACACACGTTTATTTACAAGGCCTATTTACAATGAACATACACAACCCAGTGCCACAGCACCAGTCACCCTCAAGTCCAGGCCCTCAACACAATGCCTTTCTCTCTGTTCAGGGCCGCCTCCACTCCTCTCCACCAAGACTTTTTCCACTTCGACTACTCCAGCCAATGGAGGGAGGCAGCCCCTTTTATACACACCCGGATGTGCTCCAGGTGTCTTCCGATGAACTTCCACCGGCACTCACCAGTGTGGCGAAAGTAATCTGGGTGTCCCTGCTCCTCTTCCCCCCCAGCACCTCCGGGTGTGGCGGAAATGCTGAGGTTCAGGTCTCCAAAGGCATTGAGGCACCCCCTTGGCGGTGACCATGAGCCCCTACAGGGCTGAGCTTCAAAGCTCTGTACCTGTGGTCCCCAAAGCCACCAGGGTGGTCGCCATTTCATGGTCTGGAGAAGGTGCAAGCCCTCCTCTGGTCCTTCAGGGTGTCCCAGCTGGGTATCACCCCCAGCCACTCGCCACAGTATGTATTAGTTTAGTTCAGATTTTGAGCCGTAGTGTTTAACAAGACCTAAAATAAGATCATCAGCATGGCTAAGGGTCACAAGAGACACAGCAGCATTGATGGCCGCACAAAGAAGAGCAGTTACCACCCTGTAATAAAGGCTAGCGAGGCGAGGCGCTTAAGTCTTAAATAGTAAAGGCCAAGACTTCAGAATCATCAGAAGCCTGAAAAAGTGAACTAGTGAGTCGTGTTTCTGAGGACGGCTACTGGAAATTATCAGAAGTGTATTCCACCAGAAAGCAGGAAGCAATGGCAGCATTTCTAGACATCACCCTGAAAGTCAAGGCAATCAATACGGAATAAATGGTGAACGTACACAAATCACAATAAAGGCTTTGACGTATTCATTCATTTTACAAATATTAAGTGGGCTTTGAACTCAGCATTACTAATATTATGTCATGGAATATCTATGAAACCATTAAAAGTGTGTGCAAAGGTTCTGAGACCTGTGTGTAATATACAGTACCTTATATAAATATTTAAAAGTAGAGTTGTTTCATTTCCATCAGAATATATGAATAATGAGTTTGTTAGCTGTAATACAATCATCCACAACGCGACCATAGGGTCTTCATACAGTATGGTTTCTATTATAAATGTTCTTTATAATGTTGTTTAATTCACCCACCATGGCTAAGTCAGGCCCCAGACTGCCTGTGTACAGTGAGTATTGAATTTCAGTTTATTAGCCACACTACTGACTGACAGTCCTCTTTGCTGCACAGCCTTGTGGCCTTTCATTTGTTATACGTCTAAACTGAGGTGATGTATGTGAGCCAACAAGGTCTGTCAGTTCAGGAGAAGACCTAATAAATAAGTCCTCTTTTGTTTCAGAGCCCGTGTTGACTGCAAAGAGGCCTGTTGTATGATATACTTCTTGAAGAAAGAGGTGCTTAACATGATATGTACTAATCATATACAATGGATTTGTGAGTCGGCTGTGTTTCTGCTTCGTATTTAAACTGATATCAAGAGTTCCAGCCACCTGCCAGAGCTGCTGTCTTCAGGAATTGTAAGGATGACTTCATCAGTAAATCACAGAGCTGCTAGTCTGTGCAGACTCCACAAGGTCACCTCACTTTGTTATACAGGTGACAGAGATAGTGAGTGACAACATACTCGACATACAGGACTGGCAGGAAATGAAAGCTGCCATCTTATTGTAAACTCGGTGATGGTCTGTGGCTTCTTCAAAGTTCTGGTTCCTGATTTTTATAAAACAATTTTGCATTTGTTTAATAAGCAGCATATGCAAGTCCTATCAACATTTAGGAAAATGAGGATACGTTACCAGCGTGTGTTTGTCTCGAGTGATGTGATGAAGTATTTACCCCTAGTGTTATCTTCCTAGTGTTTTCTGTTTTTACATATTTTGCATAACATATGGCCTCTGACCTTCACAAAAATGGAAAACAAAACCTGCGGAAAGACACAATACAGTTTTTATATCACTGCTTTCTTTATTCAATGAACAAAGTTATTATCCAACACTTCTGATGATAAGGTGTCATTGCCCCCAGACTTTCAATACTTGGCTGCTGCAACTTTAAGAGCAGTGATAAGAACTAAACACACTGTAATTTATCATTTAAATTCAGACTTTCATGTTACAGTTGAGGAGTGATAGCCAGTGGTCTTTACTTTCATTCAGATACATTCAGAGTCTATGAGCATAAACTGTTCATTATTATTTGTTATGGAGTATTGTACTGCTGTGTAATCCTACTACACCTTGGCTTCAGGTCTTGGATAGAGGACTGGTCATTCTGACAAAAATATTCTGGTTCTTTCAAAATGGCAAATCTTACACACTGAGGAAGCAGCAAACCACCTTGTTAAGCATTCTCATTCCATTATTTTATTGTAGATATGAAGTTCTTATAGTTTAATGCTGTGTTAGTTTATAGCAGACCTAATGGGACTTGCGCAAGTTATTATTACAAGACGCGTGAAGATGATTCAGGTGATTCTGAGCATTTATAAGACAAGCACCAAAGCTGCTCTTGGACAGTTGAGTTTGTCTTTGTCTTACTGCTCTCCCATGAGCCCTGCTTCTACTCTTCGTCTTTCATTCCATAGAGTCATTAACACTAACCTTAGATGAGGGGTAGACAGGCTTGAAGGTCTTTGGAAGTTTTTTCGAGAATCCTCTTTGACTTCTTTACTCAGGCATTGCTGTGCCATTGAGTGACTTTTGGCAGGCCAGCGTTTCCTATGAAGATGTTGCTCTTTTCAGAATGGTTTTGCTTTTTGAGATGATGGCTCTCACTGTGGTGCAATGGAGTCGCAGAGCCTTAGCAGTGGCTAACGCTTTCCAGATTTCACTTGCGTTTTTCTTCATCTCTTCTGAGATTTCCGTTGATCACAACTATGTGCTCATAAAGAAACCTTACAGTGACAACTGCACTTTCAAGGTATGAGACAACATACAGGGGGAAAAAGTTTTTTAATCCCTTGCTATATTTGTAAGTTTGCTCACTTACAAAAATATGAACAGTCTGCAATTTTTTATGGTAGTTTCATTATAATGGAGAGAGACAATATCAAAAAAAAAAACAAAAAAACCACATTACATTAAAGTTATAAATTGCTTTGCATGTCATTGAGTGAAATAAGCATTTGAGCCCCTACAACCCAGACAGAATTCTGGTTCCTACTGATTGTCTGTGTGCCCATGTTTCTTGTAGGTGGTCACCAGGTTTGCACACATTTCAGGAGGGATTATGGCCCACTCCTCTTTACAGAAACTCCTTTAGGTTTCTTGTCTGCCGCTTTGCAATTCGAATCTTTAGCTCCGTACACAGATTTTCTATAGATTTGACATCTGGAGACTGGCTAGGCCACTCCAGGACCTTAACATGCTTCTTCTTTAGCTACCACTTTGTTGCCTTGGCGGTTATGTTTTGGGTCATTGTCATGTTGGAAGACCCACCCATGACCCATCCTCAGTGTTCTAGCTGAGAGAAGGAGGTTATCATCCAAGATTTTATGGTATGTGGTCCTGTCCATTGGCTCCTCAATGTGATGAAGTCGTCCTGTACCCTTAGCAGAAGAACAGCCGCAAAGCATAATGTGCCCACCTCTGGGGAAGGTGTTCTTTGAGTTATACTCAGCATTTCTCTTCCTCCAACTACAGCAGGTTAAGTTGAAGCCAAAGAGTTCGATTTTGGTTTCATCTAACCACAGCACTTTCTCCCAAGCCTTATCTGAATCATGTAGATGTTCACTGGCAAACTTGCAGGCACTCCAAGATTTCAATCCATTACGGCGTAGACTGTTACCAATGGTGTTCTTGATGACTGTGGTCCCCACTGTCTTCAGATCATTAACAAGCATCTCCTATGTAGATTTCAACTGATCCCTCACCCTACTTATGATCATCCTCACTTCATAAGGGAAGATCCTACATGGAGCTCCAGACCAAGGGTGATTGATGGTCAATTTGTATTTCTTCCATTTCCAAACAGGCACACCAACAGTTGTCACTTTTACACCAAGCTTCTTGCTGCTTGTCTTATAGCCCATTTTAGCCTTGTGCAGGTCTACAATTTTGTCCCTGATGTCCTTTGAAAGCTCTTTGGTCTTCCCCTTGGTGGCGGAAAGGTTGGAATGGAAGAAATTGATTCTGTGGACAGGTGTGCTTTACACACATCACGAGTTGAGATCAGGAGTATCTGTTATTGATTGATTGTAATCTGTGTGCCACGTGGGTACACAGCCTGTCTGTGGGAGCCAGAATTCTGTCTGGGTTGTAGGGGCTGAAATGCTTATTTCAGTTAATGACACTCAAATCAATTTATAACTTTTACATAATATGTTTTTTCTGGACTTTTGGTTGATATTCTGTCTCTCTCCATTGATATGAAACTACTATAAAATTAGAGACAAACTTACAAATTCAGCAGGGGATCAAATAATTATTTCCCGCACTGTATGGTGAGGTTTAGATTCAGTAAGGCTGGCTGTGTCCTGTTATCACTTATCTTTGCTCAGCTGTTTGTGCAAATCACTAACGAGACAATTCTCTTGCACGTGGCAATACAACTGTTGGGTTACTTTATTACTTTAACATCTTATGCAGCAACTTTTAAATGGTGTTATACATTTTCTCTGATTCCCATCCTCTTAATATTACATTTTGTGTAATGATCTGAAGCCATTCATTATGACAAACATACAAAAAAGGAGAACATCTGGAAGGGAACAAAAACATGAACATCACTGTCATTTATCTGAATCAGAACTGCCATCTTGAATAGCATTTACCACAATGTGATATGAGGTCTGTTCTGTATTATTAATGTACAATTCTTAACACAAGTTTTATCACTTATGGACTCTCTTAAGCTATCTACTGATGATTTGACTGTTTAAGCAATGACATTTTCTTTCCACTCTGTCACTTGAGTTGATATTTGTAATGCTATTCATATTGATGTTGTTTGTTTGTTTTTTTGCTTATGTCTCAGGTGCTGAACTCTGTCATTTCAATACTCAGTAGTTTTTATTGTATCATCCAGTATGTATTTATACTTTAGTAGATTTGTTCTAGGGGTCCGTCTCACAAATGATCTTGCATTGCCCTGTTTTGTCGTGTTGATTTGCATTGCATTCTTAGTTTGAGATGCTGTGCTCTGAGGTACAGTTTCATTCAGTTAGGGAAGGCTGAATTAATGGGCTACTCAAAGGAGGAGGGAAGTTTGAACATAATTTTTGAGGTGAGTCATTAGTGTAATGTTGTATATTCAAGTATTCAGTAAACCAATAAAATCAGTAAGTCACTAGCAATTGAGTAAGACTGTAAATGCACATTTCTTGTATCCTGCCTCTGAATGAATGAATGGTGGTTTGAGAATCTGAAGTGTGGTAGGGACCATCCATATTGAAACAGTGGAGTCAGCCTTCTTTGCCAGGGCCATCTCTGAAGTGGGATTTGGAAAAGGAGAATGTTGGCTCTGCTGAGTAGAGATGAGGTCTTTTATGAGTTCCAAAGCAATGGATTGTAAAAGCACCCTGTTGAGTAAACACTGGATGAATGTAAATGGTCTTACAATGGTATAGGATAACCACTGGCTCAGAGACAAGCGTGAGATTAAGCTCCAGAACCCAAATAGTGGGCGAGGAGATGGATAATAAAGTTTCAAGCACATAGAAGTGTGAATGAGAACATACACTTGGGAGAAGAAACATTTTGTAGACACCCATTTAAAAAGTTACAAAAATACATGGAATAAAATGTCGATAAACTATAGATATACTAGCTCAGCGAGTACAGGTTTGGCTGAGAGATGACAAAATGTGAGAAAGTTAGGCTCAAGAGGCTTATTACAAAGAACAAACATTAACAGAATAAACACTGCAGAGAGTCCTGCAGATCAAACAAGATTGGAGATGTAAAGACTACAAGTAAAAAGCAAGAGGTAAAAATTAATTGTATTCAAGTCTTTCCGCTGACTGTGCAGAGCCCGTCTTGAGCAGTATGTTTTCCTGGTGATATCAGCTGTTCATTCTCTTTCTCTTCCCCCAATTTTTCTGTACTTTCTTGAAAATAACCACTTGACATAAAAGACAAAGCATTAAGGAAGACACTTCTTAAATTGAACTTAACCTTGGGTAGGGATCTGTGTTAAAAAAAAAAAAAGTGATGACAGAAAAAGAAATCCCTGTAGAAATATTATTAAATAGGATTCATGTGTGCAGGAAAAGGACTCAGGCAGGGTCTAAAAAATTTAACACAAATTGCTCAAAGGAAGGTTCATTTGATGCAGCACTGTGTGAGGAGATGTTAATTAAGAATCATATGCCACAAGAGGTTAGTGAAGTAAAGAATAAAAGACTCATAGAGTTAAGACATGTTGAAATTGTTCAAACAGGTGGGCTTACACAGAAATAAAGACAAAAGTGGGATCAAACAGCCCCTTAGAGTTAGTTGGGAAGGAAGAGATGACAGGGAGCTACCGTACCTTCTGCACCACCCGCATGAGGCACCAGTATCCAGGAATTGCAGGAAGAATCGAGTTTAAAGGAGAAACACAAATGGATGATGAGGAAAGGAGGCAAGAGTGAGACAAGGGAGTCAGCACAAAAATATTTAGGAAAGAACAAGATGGAGAAACAGATAAGAGAATGGAGAAAGAATCCAATAATAGGGGAATCATTTATGCAGAGGTTTGGAAGGAATTAGATGAGTGTGGGGAAAAAAATATGAGGAGATAGCACAGAGACAGGAGTGTGGATCAGAGGGACATTCAGGAAGGAGTAAGACATTTTAAAAAGGTTTTGATGCCAAGAGAAGGTGTCAATGAAATTGATCAGGAGAGTAATTATGAACATGATATTGTCTTAAGTATAAATCTGGGCAAAGAATCAGAAAAAGAAGAAAGCATAATGAAAAAATTAAAAAGGTCAGATAGGAGTTTGAGGAAAGGATGAAGGAAGAGTGCGGGCAAGAAGTTGAATATGTACAGTAGACAAAGTGCACTGTGGGACTGTGAGGACCTGAGGTCACTGAAAAAATACATTAAGGGTGACACTCAGATGCCAGTGTTAATGTTTATCAAAGGAACAAGAGCTCATTATGTTACAAGGCGAGCATAAGACTTAGAGAGCCTGATGGCCAGCCTCTCTAACATACTCGAGGGTGGAGGGAAATGGATTAGTGCATTTGAAGAAAAAACAATAGGACATCTACTGGTGCTGGGGTGAATGAAAGTGATGTTGGCAAGAGCAGTGGGTACTAGCCAAATGGAGAGAATACTGTAAAAATCTAACCTTACTAGCATTATAGATTCATTACAGTTTGATGAAAATACTTCTAACATCATCAAAATGAATTATGGAGGATCCTGAGACAGGACTACCTCTTGAAGTTTGACATGAAAAGACTAAAAGCAGACACAATAGGGGACTCTGAGAATCAAGCTGCTTATGTCCACAAGCAACTCCAGAGACAGAAACTGGAAACTGCAAAAGATCCAGAAGTAGACCATTGAATGACTACACTATTCAGAGGTACAAAATACTTGAAGCACTACCTGCTCCAGTAAAAATCAAACTAGCAAATGAGAAGGTACAGTGGGAATGAACCATAAATCACATAGAATTCTGTGACTATGTCAATTATGCTGTGGAAAAGTAAAGATGCAAAGAAAAGAGAAAATCAGGAAAAAGAGGTGCAAAGAAAGACAGCTCAGCTACAACTAGGGAAACTGGGAAACAGAAATAAAAAGAAAGTGTAAGCTCCAATAGCAAGTACCCCAGAAGAAGAAAATGAATCAATCACACCAGTGGTTTCTCCAGCCCCTGCCAGGAGTCCTGCTGCGCCACTAACTCCTGTTAATGTATATGTCCACAACCAAACTGGGGTAAGAGAGAGGAAAAGGTAAAGAGAGTAATGCTGTGAGATAGACCTTGTGTTTTTTTGGGATGTGAACAGCCTGGACATTTAAGAAGAATTCTCCATTAAACCTACGATCACAAGACTCTAGTCAATTAGGAAGAAACGGGGAATAGTTATCCCAAAACTGGAATCAGCAAAATCGGTACCAGCAGCAACCTGCTTTTGGACCAATCAACCCATGGCTTGGGTTCAATCAAAAAGTCTAGAGCTGCTCAGGGAGTTGTACTTGGGAAAGAGAGCACCCAGTGTTAACAGGGTGCTCAGATATTCTTCTTCTTTTTGTTTGAGCTGCTCCCATTAGGGGTTGCTACAGCGGATCATCTTTTTTCATATATTCCTGTCTTCTGCATCTTGCTCTGTTAGACCCATCATTTGCATGTCCTCTCTCACCACATTCATAAACCTTTCTAAGCCTTTCTCTTTTCCTCTTTCCTGGTAGCTCTATCCTTAGCACCCTTTTCCCAATATACCCAGAATCTCTCTTCTGCACATGTCCAAACCAATGCAATCTCGCCTCTCTGACTTTGTCTCCCAACCTTCCCACCTGAGCTAACCCACTAATATTCTCATTTCTAATCCTGTCCCTCCTTGTCATGCACAATGCAAATCTTAAAATCTTTAACTCTTCCACGTCCAGCTCTGTCTCTTGCTTTCTGGTTAGTGCCATACGTCTCCAACCCATACAACATAGCTGGTTTTCTTAACATCCTGTAGACCTTCCCTTTCACTCTTGCTGATACCCATCTGTCACAAATTACTCCTGACACTCTTCTCCACCCATTCCACCCTGCCTGCACTCTGTTTTTCACCTCTCTTCCACAATCCCCATTATTCTGTACTGTTGATCTCAAGTATTTAAACTCATCCACCTTCGTTAACTCTACTCCCTCATCCACACCATTCCACTGACCTCCCTCTCATTTACATACATGTATTCTGTCTTGTTCCTACTGACCTTCATTTCTCGCCTCTCCAGAGCATATCTCTACCTCTCCAGGGTCTCCTCAACATGCTCCCTACTCTCACTACAGAACACAATGTCATCAGTAAACATCATCGTCCACAGGGACTCCTGTTTAATTTCATCTGTCAACCTGTCCATCACCATTGCAAATAAGAAAGGGCTCAGAGCTAATCCCTGATGTAATACCACCTCCACCTTGAATGCTTCCATCACTCCTACCACAGTCCTTACTACTGTCACACTTGTCTCGTACATATCCTGTACAACTCTTATGTACTTCTCTGACACTCCCCACTTCCTCATACAATACCACAAATATGACAGACACTTTAAAAGATATACAGTAGACAGATGTTGAAGACACTATACAGTGGTGTGAAAAACTATTTGCCCCCTTCCTGATTTCTTATTCTTTTGCATGTTTGTCACACAAAATGTTTCTGATCATCAAACACATTTAACCATTAGTCAAATATAACACAAGTAAACACAAAATGCAGTTTTTAAATGATGGTTTTTATTATTTAGGGAGAAAAAAATCCAAACCTACATGTTATAATAATAATGTGCACAAAGCACCCTCCTCTCCACAATACTGAAACAAATACACAATAATCAATAAAGCAATCCTCCACTCCCAGACGCTTAGCCACCCTGCCTCCCAACTCCAGCTCGTCTGTCTGGGATCTCCCTGAGTCCTTCCTACTTCTGACCGGAAGCATTTCACCCTCTCTGTCCATATGACCTGGAACACTTCCGGGTCAGAAAAAAAAAAATCCTTTTTTCTTCACCCAGGAAGCACATCGTTCTCTTTGTCCATGTGACTATGACATACTTCCTGGGCATAAGGCATATAGTCTCTGGGCCTCCCTGCAGCAACTCCTTTCGACCCCCATGGTATCCAGCAGGGCTGTGAATAAAGACTCCAATGTCCATAATGCCCTGCTGGTCCTTGGGGCACCTCCATTCTGCAGGGAGGGCTCCACCTGGCGGCGTGGGGGTATTGACCAGGATGAACAGCCGGCCATACATCACAATATATATATATCAGATAGATAGATAGATAGATAGATAGATAGATAGATAGATAGATAGATAGATAGAAGCACTTTGACACAAAAGAAAGGTTTGAGGCAGCACAATAATGTACAGAACGGAGTCCAAAACAGAACTGATCAACAGGAAGGGAGTGGGGTTTTATAGGGAGGTTTGCGGAAATTATGTCGTCCTTGGGGCCGGGATAGGAAGTGACGTCCTCAGAGCTGAGGCTTCTTGTGATATCTTCATATTCAGGTGGAATTTCCCATGTCTGGTTTGCGGGGACAAAATAAAAGGGTTGAATACACCCCACCACCCCCTGCCTGGACATGGAATTCCCTTGTTTTGGTCCCTGTGGCTGGCTCCCATGCGCACATGTGTGACAATAGATAGAGCTGCAGGAAGTGTATTCTCACACGTACACATAGCTTTCCACAAATGCCAGAAAAAAAATAGCTGAAAACTAATCACAACCTCAGGTAAGTTCAACTAGAGTAAACCCAACATCCGACGAGGTAGAAGTAACCAACAGTGTGAAATTGAAGTTGATCGCCCACGGGTGGTGAAAGCTTATAGCCAACAGTTCAGCTGAATGCAGAAAGCACCGAAAGCACTCAAGGTACCACAGAAAGTGAGAAAGATTAACTCAGTGCTAAACGTAAGTACCATCTGTTCCATCTGGTCTGCTGAGGGCACATTTATATGTTGTATTTCCTGCAGCATGTACAGTTTAGGTTTTCCAGCTGACAATACAGAAAACCTGCCAAAAGCGTTTAGTTAATTTAAAGATGGTTAGGAAAATACACACGTTGGCCTTGCTGATATCCTTCTTGACAGTTGCTATCATGTTCTCATATGCTCTACGATTCACTTTGCTGTCATTATAATAATCTGCCTTATAAAGCTTTTTTTTCCTTTGCAGCTTCTTTTTAAAATCTCTATTAACCCTCTGCAGATTTTTAAATTTCCTATTAATTCCAAATTTAGTATGTACCTGTCCTGCGTTACATTTAAAATATGTTTAAACCTGTTCTTCTACTCCTCTACTGTCTCTATACTTAAAAGTTTATCCCAGGCTATCCTCCTTAGACGTTGTCACATTTGGTCAAAATTTCCCCTACCAAAGTTCAAGTTAACAATTTTAGTCGTTGCATCTGCATTCTTACAAAATACTGAGAATTTCTTATACATATTTCTTTTCTGGTTCGTTCTGCTTTCACCTCAAAACCGGTCCACCACACTGTTTCCACACGGCATTTCTCTATTCCTATTCGTCCTCTTCCAAACCCTTCCCCATGCTGCCAGCTGCTCCTCTTCAAAACTGGTCCTGCCCACACGCAGTTGATATGGCATTTCTCGCCAAGCTTCTGAAGTACGCTTACAAAATAAAGGAAAATCTGCATGCAGCAAAAATTTACTTCTCCAGCTAGATTCCATGCTCAGAACCATCAAACTCTTTGCTAAATCATACAAACACATGCATGAAATTGCTCAGTCCAATCCAACAGCATCTGTACGAATGCTTTTCAAGGAAAACCCAAGGCAGATTTACAACGCTACGATCCCATGAAATGTCACACCAATGTTGCAGTGATTTTTGTCGGAGAAGACGGCGAACCGCCTGCCAAAAGGGACATTTGCATCTGTCCCATAGGCAACTCCTGTAAACAGAATTCCACGCTCAATATGAATTGCGATCCTATGGTTTACCCACTTTTATTCCTTTACGGAGACATTGGCTGGCACAAAGATTTACAACATGTTCCCGATTAAAGAACCGGCAAACGAATAAAGCTCACTCAATGCCAATTTAACGCGTACAGATTAGCAATGAGGAATACATTTAGTATTTTGAACTCCAGTGGTGAACTATTCCAACAGTACGTCGTAGATGCGTATGTTAAAACAGAGGGCACACGTCTCAGCTATCTCAGATTAGATCAACAAGATCTGCGCTTGGAACAATACAAAGGACTGTCAGACGCACTGCAAGCTGAAAATAAAAACGTACGTGTAGGCAAAATGAACATATTACCGTCCACATTTCTTGGAAGTCCAAGATACATGCAACAAAATTAGCAGGATGCCATAGTCATAGTACGTAAATTCGGAAAGACTTATTTATTTATCACTTTCACATGTAATCCCGCTTGGCCGAAAATTCTACCTGCACTGTCGGATACCCAAACACAGGAGCACAGACCTGATATTGTAGTACGAGTCTTTTGGATTAAGCTGCAGGAATTACTTGGAGACATTCTACAACAACATCTTTTTGAGGTTATTGATTATATTTACTGTAATCGAATTTCAAGCGCGGCCTTTCTCATACCCACATGCTGTTTACTCTTCACAATAATTCTAACAACCAGTCTTCATCCGCGGTCAGTTGTATGTGGCATTTTCTAGGGCTAGATCTTTCGACTCATTATCTGTCATCACCACCAAAACATCTATTCACACCTGCGTCTTTCAAGAAGTATTTATTTCTTCTTAATTTCTGAATTCCTTTCTCACCATTTTCTGTTCCTATTCTAACACCACTGCTAAAAATATCAGTAAATTTAACGGTACAAATACTGTAAAGGGGAGAAGGTAAGACCTTTTCTGAAAAAGGAAAGTTACCTTATGTTCTACTGAAATTACCTTTATATCTTAAACAATACATTTCATTTTTTTTAAAGGATTCTGTAAAATCAATATTTTCTACCTTCAAAATATGCTAAATACAGTTTATTGATCCATTACAGTTATACTGAAAAATGTGTTAATTTTACAGTGTAAAACCGTTAAATAACGAAGGTAAACAACCGTAAAATGTAAAACGGTAAATCGCTGTTTCAGAAAACCGGTTACGACATTTGCATAAGGACATCGCCCTTTACAATTGTTCCTGGAACCGCATACCTTTGAATATAGGGAAAAAATTCCACTCTAAGTTAGCTGATTAATTTTTCCCGGGTTGGAAGGTTTTGAGGTTTGGAAGTGATTTATATGGTGGTTGGCTGATTAGTAGGACACTACTACTAAAAGGAAACTTTCTTCTACAGCAAGTGATAACTTCCATAAGATAACTGAATTGTTTTAATGTGTATAATTAAATGGCAGCTGTTGCTATTGGTTGTCTAACTAACTTTATGCAAACTATGTATGGGTTTGACCCTACCAATGCATTTTGTTTATTATCATATGTATTAACAACATGCACTTTGGTTATGGTTGAACATTTCCCCCTTTGGAGCTTCAAAGACCAAATAGTTTTATGACAAAATTATACTGTGGACCTAAAAATATTATACCTTATTTATCAAGTAAAAATTTAAACCCAACTTGGGATTTTAATAAATTTCCTTATTTTTAAAGTGTACGTGACCAAAAATATTTTCTTTTGGAAAACCTTTGGGGCCCCCCTCCAGTTTTTTCCAAATGAAATTTTTTTTTTTTCAGTGATGCTATTGGCTTCGCTAGTTGTATTATATTATGGTCACTTGACCCTAGTGGTCCAATCACCTTTACACCCTTAATTCTTCCTGATTATTACAAAATACCAAATCCAGACAAGTTTCACCCTGTGTTGGTGCTATAACATGCTGTGTTAAAAAACAGTCACTGATTATTTCTAAAATCTCCTCCTGCTCTTGTGCTGCTCCATCTGCAAGGTTATCCCAGTTAATATCTGGATAATTAAAGTCCCCCATGATCTTTTGATGATTTAATTATCTTTTTAGTGTTGAAAATACTGTCAGAATTGGGTGGTCTATAAAACACTCCTAAAATAAGTCTTTCCCTAATATTTCCCAGGTGAAGCCACATTTCCTCACTAAGATCGTTCAACTGAAGAGGACTTACATTTGAATTCTGTTTGGCATAAACAGCAATCCCACCTCCTTTTCTGTTCTGTCTATTCTCCCTATAAATATGTATCTCTCTATGTTACACTCATCCCCATCTTTGTTATTTAGCCAAATTTAGCCATCTTAATTATGCTCTGCTACATACAACTCCAACTCACTTACCTTACTTCTAACATTAAAGCAAGCTATTTTTAATGTGTTACTCATTCTACATTTAAATTTTAGGTTAGAATTTACATTACTATGCATTATTACTACACCGTTGTTTGTTCCTCCATGCGCAGTTCTAAACCTGGCCTGTCCTAAACTCCCTGCCTCCCAAAACACTAGTTTAAACAATCCTCAACTATCCTATTCCTTTGCCTCCCTAATACATTGGTATTTGCATTTACATTTGCCTCCAGACCAGATGTAAGCCATCATGGTGGAACAGGTCCCAACTGTTCCAAAAGGAGTCCCAATGCCCCATAAACCTATACCCTTCTACCCTGCATCAAGATTTGAGCCATACATTAAGTTTTCTAATCTCCTCAGTCTTACCTGGACTGGCGTGTGGCACAGACACAACTTCAGAGAAGACTACCTTGTCAGTTCTGCTCCTCAGCCTGGCATCTAACTCTTTGAATCTGGATCACAGAACTGACAGACTAACCTTATGTGTGTCCTTTGTTC